>NC_133526.1:103225165-103534108 GCF_048544455.1 Silene latifolia | reverse complement strand
TACAAATGATATGAATGGTGTATATGATCCTAAGTGTGTTAATTATTGAGTGTTGTAGGTTGGTGAATGATATTTCTTCGAGTGGAGTAAATGAGCAATGAATAATGCCTTGAATCTGATGTTTGTTGCTCTTTTATAGCTTTTCTTGGGGTGGTTGCACGTGCTCCCTACATATGCTCAACCATATGCTCCACTCCCTATGAAATAGGTAGTGGTTGCTGACTTTGTCAATGCTCCTGCTGATAACCGCAATGTTCCTGCTGACCATTTCAACGTTCCTGTTGGTTGTTTGTTATTTGGTTCAACTGTGGCTTTCGTATTACTTGAATGTCCACGTTCACCCCCCCTGTTCTTCCTTGGGTCTAGTAGCCTACTGCCTTATCATTGATCCGTGTGCCTTTGTTTTTCTCAATAGCGAGTTGCCACGTCATGATGAAGATGAGAGGGTATTTTTACCAATACAATTACCCCCAAGCAACTGCCAGGTTCTGTTCTTGCTCGACGGATGCTGGGAGTTGCTTCCCTCATGGCTGTTGCATGTAGTGGTGATGTCATAGCGTGACGTCAGCCCACTTGCATTCTTATCCACTGAGACTGACCGTTAGAGGTCCAATCAATCAGTTCCTCTCAGTAACTCCCCACCTCCCCCACGTCACTTTTCCCTCGATTGCTCCCCAACCTAACTTCTTCCCTTAACTCTCTTCTGCTAACCCCCTCTCTTAACTCCCTCTTTTTTGTTATAAATACACCCCTCCCCCACACTTCCTTTATTCCTGTCTTTATTAACCTCTTTCCTAAAAACCCTTTTACTCTCCCTCTTCTATAAAATCTTCCCTATCCACCAGGTAACTTCTCACTTTTATTCTCTCTCTTAATATTTTTTCGCCTCTAACTCCGCAATCATGGTCAAAAGTCCATCCGCCGTACCGTTCCTCCTCCTTCTCCCCGTGGGGGTCCATCTGCTGCTTTCTCTCTCTCTCTCTTCCAATCCTCTGGGATTCTCGCAGACCACTATCTGTGTGATTCCAGCTTTGTTGACACCTGCCTTGAGGAGGTGAGAGTGAGGTTTGTCCTTGGGAAGGAGGTTGTGATTCACATTCCTCATCCTGGGGAGGCGCCGGATGCTCATAATCCCGGTTGGGTATGCCTGTATGAGTACCCTTTTACCCAGGGCTTGTCTTTTCCCTTCCCTCCTTTGGTGCAAAGGATCTGGCGCCACTATAGGTTGGCTATCTGCCAGCTTGCGCCTCATGCATGGCGTGTTCTGGTCTTGCTCTGTATCCTTGCTGAGGATCATGATCTGGGGATTGGTTTGGGTGACCTCGCCCTACTCTATTCTTTCAGGCCCTTTGTTGTCGGGCTTATCACCATGAGGTCCCGTGACCATAGCAACCCTAGCGTTATCGTTCCTCCCAAAGTGAGGGATGAAGGCTGGAATACAAAATTCATTTTTGTTAAGATTGACTCTCTTACCCCTACCCCCGAGTACTTATTTGATAAGTTGGGGGCCTCTAAAGGTAATTTTAGTTTTTGGGCGTTTGTTGGTTTTCTTTTACCTTAATGTTCTTACTGGTGTACTGTCGCAGGTTTGAAGCAGCCAGTTCCCTCAAGAGATCATAGCGTGGTTAGCCGTTTATTTGCTCTCCCTATTGCAACTCTTTCTTACCCTGGTGTACTTTCTTCCCCTGTTGGTGCACCTGTCTCCATGCCTCTTGACATTAGGGAAGGAGAGCAAGACGAGGAAGAATAGAGAGAAGAAGAGAGAGAAGAAGAGGAAGAGGAAAAGGAGGAAGAGGAAGTTGGTACCTCCACCAGTCAGCAAGAACCCCCAGCTCCCGAATTCCAGATGTCGTCTGGTAAGGCTTTGTTTTATATGGGTTTTCGTTCTTGCTATATGATCATTTGTGTTTATGTTCTAACTGTGTTCCTGTACTAGGGAATACTCATGTTTCCTCTCTTTCCCTGCTAGATAGAAAGAGGAAGCAGGTTGCTTCTGCCTCCTCCGGTCCTTCTCCCAGGAAGAGGCCATCGCTCCCTGCTGAAAAGGAGCCAGTTAGCACGCCTGTCCCTGTTGAGGTTCCTCCTCTGGCTGCAGTGGCTCCTAGGCCACCCTTACCCATTACTTCCACTGTAATCCGCCTTCCCAAGGGGTATGGCTCCAGCGGGGTGCCTCTCTGGCCTCACATGGATTAGTTCCTGCTGCCTACTACTGTCCATTCTCTAGAAAATACCCCTCTTCCTGCTGTACTAGATCAGGCTCCTGGACGCGCCCTGCATGTACCTTTTTTAATTCCCTTTATGTTTCACTGGTCCATTATGTTCGTGCTGCTGACTGTTCCTCTTGTAGGTTTTGCAGGATGGCTTGTTCCTGCGCAAGGAGGTTGCCAGATTGATGGGGGTGATGAACAATATTAACGTCAACCTGGGAAAGGTGGAGGCAGATCTAGTGCTGGCTAGGAGGGAGAAGGGGGCAGCCTAGAAGAAGCTGACTGAGGAGAAGGCAGCTGCCCAGAAGCAGCTGGATGCTGAGAGGAGGGTGGCAGAAGGGCGCATGGAAGTGGCTCACAAGGAGGTGGAGCTACTGAAGCACCTGCTCTTGGACTCTACATTGGTTTCCGCCTGGGAAACAAAGATCAAATGCAACAAGTAGTTTGAGGCGGGTGAGCACTCCAACTGGGACCTAGCTGAGGAGGAACGGTTATTTAATGCTGCATATCCAGTCAAGCCGGACTTCAGCCTCATCAACGACTTGCTAGGTGGTGATGATGGAGAGACCAGTGTTAGGACTGAACAACCAACTGTCGCGTCAGTTGAGGAGGTCAGGGAGGAAGCCCTCGTCGCCCCGGAGGGGAATGTCCATCTGGAGGAGAGGCTACTGTGGAGCCTAACATCCCTGTGGATGTTCCTGCTGATGCCGTCCCAGATTCTGCTGCTGCTGCCTAGTTTAGGCATTTAAATTTTAATTTTTTATCTTGATGTTTTGTTGGGCACCCTTTGTGGTGGCCCATTGTAATCTAACTCTTGGTACCTGGTGGTTTTGGGCACCTTTAAGTACTCTTTTGTTTTTGGCTCGTAGGAAGGGCAAAAAATATTTTCTTTTCAAGTTCCCCATGCTGAGGGGTGTTTATGAAAATTTCGTTTTGTTCCTTCTGTTGTTTTTTTAGCAATTTTTTGTTCTTTCTGTTTGTGTGCCAACTTCGTACTTGTTGAGGTGTCTATGGTGGTTCAGGGAGCTTTCTGTCCATCAGGATGCTCGAATCCCTCTGTTTCGACCACACCACGCGCACATTGGGTACTTCCTGCAGGAGGAACATTCTGCTAGTTCTTGTTCATCAGTTAGCCTACTAGGACATTGCCTTAATATTCAACTTACCATATCCACATTCAATTCAAAAACAACGATAAACTTAAAAATGGAAGTAATTTGGGCGCTGGTCCTTGGCTCATCAATGGTATCCAGGCTGCTGGCCATTTCTACCCGGTTCCTCTCTTCGGTGGCATTGGCATACCGATATGTCCGTACTTGCACCTCAGAGGGAATAACTGCCTCGGCCCCATATACCAGACTGAATGGTGTTTGACCTGTTGCCACTTTCGGGATGGTTCTATAAGACCACAATACGAAGGGGAGTTCATCTGCCTAGTTGGCGCCTATCTTCTCCAGCCTTCTTTTCAGGTTGTTCATGACTATCTTGTTGCTGGATTCTACCTGACCGTTGGACTGTGGATTCCTAGGAGTAGACTTAAACAGCTTGATGTTCCACCTGGCGCAGTAGTCTTCCGTTCTGTTGGATATGAATTGTGACCCGTTGTCACATATGATTCTGAAGGGATGTCGTATCTGCTGACTATGTTCCTCTTGATGAAAGATATAACATGCTTCTCCAGGATCTGAGGGAAAGCTTCTGCCTCTATCCATTTATAGAAGTAGTCCGTCATTGCCAGCATGTACGTCCTGTTTCCAGAAGCACGGGGTAATGGTCCGACAATGTCCATTTCCAATTTCATAAAATGCCAAGGCAACATGGTCGGATGCATATGTTCTGCTGGCTGGTGGCTGACAGGGTCGTGCCTTTGGCATTCTTCACATTTCTTGACGTAATCTATGGCGTCCTTCCTCATGGTAGGCCAGAAGTAACCCTGCCTTAGTGTCTTTTTGGACAGGCTCCTACCCCCTGTGTGATTTCCACCATCACCACTGTGGATATCACACATCACTCCTATGCCTCCTGTATGCTCAAGCACCTCAGATAGGGTCCTGCCAAGGACTTCCTAAATAGGATACCATCAATGAGTACGAATCTGGAGGATTTCATTTTGAAGCTCCTGGCGTCTTTCTAGTTACGTGGTAATACCTCATCACGTAGCCAACTAATGTAAGGCCTGCGCCAATCATCATTTTCTTCCTGGGGTGTGGCAGTACACAGTATCCCTGCTTCGTATGTCCACTGGGTGGTTGCAGCCTTACTGGCGTTCTGTTGTTCATTCTGGCGTATGGCAGGTTTCATGACATGTATGAATGGTATAGAACCCACTGCCCCTCGAGTGAAGGCTGCTCCCAGGGTGGCGAGAGCATCTGCTTCAACATTCTGGTCCCTTGGTATCTGCTGGATGTGGAAGGAGGCAAAACGGAGTTTGAGCTCCTTCGCCACTTCCAGGTAGGCTGCCATTTTAGGATCCCTGGTCGTGTACACGTTATTCACGTGGTTGACAATTAGTTGGGAGTCACTATACACCTTGGTGTGGTTGATTTGCATTTCTAAGGCTAATTGGAGTCCTAAGATTAGGGCCTCGTATTCAGGCTCGTTATTCGTTGCTTTGAACTCGCACCGTACTACCTGTATTATCTGTTCCCCCTGAGGTGATTTCAGGATCAGCCCTACCCCTGCTCCCTTCGTATTGGATGCCCCATCAACATATAATTCCCATACCTACTCCCCTTTAGCCTCACTTAGGGTCAACATTTCACTGTCGGCTTGTTCTTAAAGGGTGGGACTAAAGTCTGACACAAAGTCAGCTTGGGCTTGGGACTTTATGGTTGTTCGTGGTTCAAATTTCAGTTCGTACCCACTTAGGTGGACAAACCACTTAACCATTCTCCCTGACAGTTCGGGTTTCCTCATTATGGATCTCAGAGGTAGTTGGTCACGACTGAAATTGTATGTGACTCAAAATAGGGATGCAATTTGTACGAAGCAGTAACAAGTGCTAAAACGACTTTTTCTAGAGATGTGTACCTGGTCTGTGCAGGTAACAGAGACTTGCTTATATAGTATACTGATTTCTGCATACCTTTGTGCTCTCGTACCAGTACAGCGTTTACAGCCGCCTCTGTTATTGACAGATACAAGTACAGTGGTTCTCCCTCTTCTGGCTTAGAGAGAAGAGGAGGAGTGCTTAGGTACTGCTTGAGCTCCCCAAATGCCTTTTCATGCTTCTGCGTCCATTCAAACTTCTGGCTCTTCCTCAGGATGTCATAGAACAATCGGCACCTATCTAAGGACCTTGATATGAACCGGTTTAGGGCTGCTACATGTCCTGTGAGCCTCTGTACGTCCTTTGTCTTCTGAGGAGATTCTAACTGGAGTACTGCTTTGATTTGCTCCGTGCTGGCCTCTATCCCTCTTTGCGTCACCAAGTACCCCAGGAATTTCCCCGAGGAGACTCCAAAAGTGCATTTCAGGGTGTTCTGCTTTATATGGTATTTTCTGAGGATCGAGAAGGTATTTTCCAGGTGGGACATGTGTTGTTCTGCCTTCTTGGATTTGACTACCATATCGTGAATGTAGACTTCCATTGTTCTCCCTATCTACTCCATGAACATTCTGTTCACCAGGCGCTAATAGGTGGAATCGGCATTCTTGAGGCCAAAGGGCATCACATTGTAGCAGTACAAGCCTCTGTCAGATCTGAAGGCTGTTTTCTCCTGATACTTAGGATCCATTTTTATCTCGTTGCACCCGCTCCAGGCGTCAAGGAAGATAAGTAGCTCATGCCCTACTGTTGCGTCTACCATAGAATCAATGTGCGGCAGGGGGAACGGGTCCTTTGGGCAAGCTTTGTCAAGATTTGTGAAATCAACACATACTCTCCACTTGTTGTTCTTCTTGGGTACAACCACAACATTCGAGAGCCATTCTGGGTAGTTAACTTCCCTGATCTTGCCTGCTGCCAGGAGGTTGTCTACCTCCTGGTTTATCACCTCGTTCCTTTCAGGAGCAAATTTCCGCCTTTTCTACTGGACTGGAGGAAAGCCGGGGTCTACATTTAACCAGTGTGTAATTACACTTGGATCTATGCCAATCATATCGTTATGGGACCAGGCGAAACAATCCATGTTAGTAGGTAGAAATTCAATTATCTGCTCACAGATGTTACCCGCACAATCAGCTCCCACTAGCATTGTTCTTGCTGGAAACTGTGGGTCCAGGACTACTTCGTCGAGTTCCTCCTGGGGAGGTGCGATATACTCCTCTGGACGCACAATTTCTGTAACTGCTATGCTAGACCACCTGCAGTGGGTTTCAGGGCGTTCTTGTAGCAATCCCGAGCGACATTTTGATCTCCCCGTATCTTCTGTACCCCCCCCCCCAGGGTGTAGGGAACTTCAGGCTCTGATGGTACGTTGATGATACCGCTTTCATTTCATGGATCCAAGGCTTGCCAAGTATCACATTATAAGTTGACGGACCATCAATGACCAAGTACCGTTCCTGTTTGTTCATACCCCCTGCAAAGGTAGGTATCACTATTTCTCAAAGGGATTGTTTAGTTTCTCCGCTGACGCCTACCAAGGGTACTGCCTTCTACACCAGGTCTTTCTCGCTGAACCCCTTGTTCTTCAAGGTTTTCAGCATTATTAGATTCACAGAGCTTCCTGTATCTACCAATATCTTTTTAACAAGGCAATTTCCTATAGAAAGGGTAATGATCAAGGCGTCATGGTGGTGTTTTGCCTCATCAGGTATGTCTGCCTCGTCGAATGAGATTGCTGGTAGATCTTGTCTGCTGACCCTGAGGGAGAACTCTAGTTTATCTTCTTTAGTCTCGGTTGCATGACGCTTTGCTGCTAAATAAGTGAGCCACATATCTCCGACCCTCCTGTGATGACGCTCATGACCTTTGAGTAAGGTGGAGGTGGGGATGGTTGGGCCTGGTCATCAGTATTGACCTTTCTATATTTCGCTCCCTTGGGGAGCAGGTGATCCAAGCATCCAGCACTGTAGAGGTGCTTCTCTTCCTTTTGTAGTACTACACAATCTTCTGTATTGTGGCCAATATCGTTGTGGTATTCACACCTTTTGCTGGCATCTCTTCTGTCGTTCTCCCTGGGGGTAGGCTTCTTGGGCCACCTGGCCCTGTACCCTAGTTCCCTGATTGCCTTTAATACCCCAGCAAGTCCAGTGGTGAACCCATACTCGCTGATCTTAGGTGGAGCCTCGGTGCTCTCTGTTTCTCCTGAGACTTTGTTCACTGTGTTCTTGCTGTAAGGATTTGGCTCTTTCGTTCTTCTTCTCTGTTGTGATTTTTCTACTGCACGACTCTGTTCCGTACAGGTCCCTTCTATCCTCATCCTCCTCTAGGCGATAAATAGCCTCTGCCATTTGGTTGACTTCCTCGAAGGTGGCACATGAGTGCTTGGTGAGATCCTTGTACAAATCAGAGTTGCGATGCAGTCCCCTTCTGAAGGCATTGACTGCTGTTGTAGGGTCGCACCTAGGGATAGATATTTTTTCAACACTGAATCTGGCGAGATAATCCCTGATGGACTCCTCGAACCTCTGGACGATCGGGTATAGATCACTTGATAATTTTTCTGGCTTGCGACTGCTTGCGAACTATTGATTGAAAACGTTCACTAACCCCGCGAAGCTGGAAATAGACTTGTTGGGAAGGTTAACGAACCATTGGAGTGCGGCTCCTGACAAGGTGGAACCGAATCCTTTGCACATGCATGCCTCCTTTTCAGGCCCTGTTGCTGCAACCACTATCATTTTCTGTTTGTACTGGTTGATGTGCTCCAGCGGATCCTCTGTTCCATCATACAACGTCATTGTTGGCGTGGTGAACCCCTTTCGCATGCTGACAAGGGCAATGCTGTCCACAAAGGGGGAATCCGCATAGCACTCCGGGGTTGCCACCTCCATGGGACGTGGTTACTCTGGAACCTTGCTGAATAAGGACCTGATATCCTGCAACTGTTGTTCTACATTGCTTCCTACCCCCACACCCTGGTTGTGGGGTACTGAGTAGACCCCATATGGAGTTGGTGTTCCTCCTGACATGTAAGGAGGGACAATGTAGCTTCCAGGTAATGGTGTTGAGTTCACAATAGGCCGGAACTGGCTATCCGGAGTATATGGCATATAGGAGCACATCTCGGGATATGCGTTTATTGCTGACTGTTCCCCTGGATTTCTCCCTGGTACCACTGGCGTTCTGCTGGTTGTTGGTATGGGATCTGGAGTCAGTGCTCCTAATCCCACGGGATTGAGTACCATAGGGTACGTTTGTGGCATCCTTGGTGGTGGTGGAACCCCGGTGGTTGGATCGTACCCTGGGTGGCCACCGTTCCTACTGGATATACTTGCTCGGGTGGCGTGGTTACCCCTGGCGGCAGCATATCCATATCGAGCCTGGTTACTAGATTTTGCGGCAGTAGCCTCCCTGAGTACTCCCTGGCATTCCCCTGGCCGAGTGTTGACCTTGCCATCTGCTCGGTCGTTCCCAGGGGGTGACACTGCATCTATCTTTTCCTGCAAGGAATGGTTGTCCCTTTGTAGCCCTATCACCGCCTACTGCAAGGATGTCATCCCTTGGAGCAACTGCTGTACCGGATCCGGTTGTGACGCTCCTGGGAGACGGGCTCCTGTCAGGTCTCCTGGTGATCCTGGGCGCTGCGTACTCCCGTCCCTATTAGGCTTGGGCACAGGGTTGATAACCGGTGATTTTCCAGCCTTCCCTGGTCCCATATCTGTGATTTTGGGGGAGTAAGGAGGCTTTGCTGATACTTGGGGCTGAGCCTAGCCTGCAGTCACTCTGGTGGTAGGGGCCACCATTGTTGGAACACCGGAGGTTGCTGGCGCTGCCCCTAGTACTGAAGTTTGCACTGATGTACTCATCAGATCTGATACGTTCTTATTGGATCCTGACATGACCAACTATAGAGATGTTAGGATATTTCAAAAAGAGGTATTTTAACCAAGATTTAACCACAATGCCTCTCGGTGGGCGCCAAATTGTTTTGGTAAGATTTTACCGACTAAAGATTTGTGAGTCAATGCGGCTATTCCAATTAAAATACGATATTAAAGACTTAAGAAGATCAGTAGTAAGGACATAACGAGAACGAAAGTAAACAACTAGTACGAGAGAAAAGCAAACAAAAAAGAGAGAGAGAGACAAATGACACAAGCAAAATGGTGAGGCGGGAAACCCAAAATGTGGGAAAAACCGCGGGGAGAATGGTATCCCACCAATGATCCACTAGTAATAATAGTATTCGAGGATAAACCTAGCTGGAACAATAAGGAGGAACAGTAGAAAAACTGCAAATGAGTAGTACAAATGATACGAATGGTTTATATGAACCTAAGTGTGTTAATTATTCAGCGTTGTAGGTTGGTGAATGATATTTATTTGAGTCGAGTAAATGAGGAATGAAGAATGCCTTGAATCTGATGTGTGTTGCTCTTTTATAGCCTTTCTTGGGGTGGTTGCACGTGCTCCCTACATATGCTCAACCATATGCTCCACTCCCTACGAAATAGGAAGTGGTTGCTGACTTTGTCAAAGCTCTTGCATCTAACCGCAATGTTCCTGCTGACCATTTCAATGTTCCTGCTGGCTGTTTGTTATTTGGTTCAACCATGGCTTTCGTATTACTTGAATGTCCAGGTTCATCCCCCCTTATTCTTCCTTGCGTCTAGCAGCCTACTGCCTTGTCATTGATCCGTGTGCCTTTATTTTTCCCAATAGCGAGTTGCCACGTCATGATGAAGATGAGAGGGTATTTTTACCCATACATCAGTCAACCCAATTTATCATGTTATTTCACCCGTAGGTACCTCAATTACTTTCTCCTTTTTCCACCAAAATTTCCATGCCATGTCAACCATAATATTCCTTAATATGCAACCCAAACCTCATTTAATGTCCATAAGTTCAAACACTCAGCAAATAATCAACCTAGATCACTCATCATCCACAATTACCTCATACAACTATATCACTCAATTCCAAAACACCTTACGCAAGCTAAAGTCACTTCCTACTACCCCTACTTTCCAAACATGAATCATACACCTACCTACTTACTCGGTTCAAATCCAACTCAAACGAAACTTACATTAATCCCAATAAAACACATGTTTCACACTCATAACTCTCAAACACCACACGACTCATCACAAATTATTAGCATTTGGCCAACTATCCTCATCAAAACTACAACTCAACAAATTATCTACCTGTCTTTACTCATAAAAATTATACGATCCAAAAAGGTAATCAGGGCATTGATCCATATATAAGCAAAACACATTATTAACAAACATAGCAACACTACGAAACAATGAAACTACGTTTTAAATACAAAATTTAAAACTTAATCTTATGCACTATGTTATATATGAAAAAAAAATGTTTGGCAGAATTTAAAGGTGAGATTCTCGATTCAATACCATACGTAGCATCATTAACAAAATTTTAAGTTTGCGGCGTAATAAAACCAAGTATTAAGCACACAAAATCAAAATTTGAGCATCAACACTATATTTTCCAAACATATCACCATTAACAAAGGTTGGGGCACTAGGAGACACTGAAGCCATGTTGCAATCATAAAATTCAAAATTTAGTGATGTATCCATGAAATCTCAAAAAGAGATTGGTCCACTTTTAAAACGGAAATTTCGATTTAAACTATGTTATTACATTGATACTCATAAGGATTATTGCCTTAAAACACTGTTAAGCCAAATTTAACATAAAAGAAGGAATTAAAAATTTGATCAAGATTTTAACGCAGAATTACCAACTTAAGACAATACATAGCATTACTAATGGAAATTGAAGTATTATTACTCAATTAATTTAAAAAGAACTTTAAAACAAAAAATTTTAAATTTTGAGACCACACATAACATCATTAGGCCCCATTTGAATCTTTATTCAACATAATTAGACAAAAATAAACGGAGTATATAAAACCACAACAAAATCATTCATTTTTTTTTAAATGAGATTTTAAAAGATCTTGGGCCAACATTTCAAGGTGGAATTTTGATTCGCGATAATACATGCCGTTACCAGCGAAGAAAAATCAAGACTTAAGCACGAGAATATTCTTAAGCATCATTAGTCAACTAAACTAAGTTTTTAAACACGAAACATCAAGGCTTACTCATGAACTTTAAGACAAGATTTCAATCATATGACAAGAATTAGCAATAACAAATTAACAATCAACTTTAGTCCTTGTTAAACAATTAAGCAAGCAACAAACACAACTTATATTATTGACTCAAGAACATATATTTCCGAGTTCATTTAAAAAAAAAATGGGCAAAATTTCAACATGAAAATTTCATATTTGTCATCATAAATGACGTAAAAGGTGATTAATATCATTCATCAAACAAAACATGCTATTACTTGAAATTTTTTTGAAGGAATTAGCATAGACTTAAACAAGGTCAAATTGGAAAGATAAGAGAGGAAAGAAAACGTCACTTACGTGGTTAAATTAGCCAGTCTAAGGGACTAAAAATAGAGTAAAAACTTGAATTCAAGTAACAACAATCAACAATGACGTTTACAAGAAAAAAATGATTTTAAATGAGGGAATAAAGAGATAAAATAATGCAATAACACAATTTTTACGAAATTCAGAACCCAGCAGTTGGCACTCGATCGAGTTCTGAGTCCACTCGGTCCAGTGCTTTCTCCACTCGGTCGAGTGACTCAGTTCCAGAAATTTTCAAGTTTCTGGAAATTGGTCAACACGCTCAAGTGATAGGGTCCACTCGGTCGAGTGATAGGGTCCACTCGGTCGAGTGACTGGCACTCGGTCGAGTACTAGCTTGTACTCGGTTGGGTGCCTCTCTATGGTTTGCAATTTCCGACTAGCGATTACTTTACTAACAACTATTACTAATCTTCATCTAACTATAGCATTAGTGAAATCCAAACATTTATGCGATGTTGAAATGCTAAAAGACGGGGCTATTTCACTTCACAAACCAACACGTAATAACCATTTTCAAAACATACTATACACATTACTCTTTTCCTCCAATTTTCACATATTAACCTGTACTAAATGAATAACTACATCATGTAAGAATCCTATCAACTATGCAAATTATAGCTTCAAAACTCATCATATTTAAGCATGTAACGCTCATATAAGTAAATGCATTTCACATTAAATGATCCTCTACTCATATCACATACACCTCATTCACGTAAACATTTCTATTGCATCATTTCAACTATCACATATTATCATATGCCAGTGAAAGGTTATATCAAGCAAGACAAGAAACCTATGAACTCGTATCAACATATACAAAACCATGTCATGCGATAACTTCAAACTTAACATTTCACATATGAAATCACACAACATGCACTTCAAGTTTCCCGACTCATAACCACCCATGTAGTGACCAACCGAAACAATATGATCTAGTTTTGAAATAAGGGATCCTGCTCACCAAAAACTGACCTCCTATTGCACTCAAGTCGGATTCATTTTATTAGACACTCCTAGATTCATTTTGGTTCATTGGTTTAGGTTTCAAAACCGTCGCTCTGATACCACTTTGTAACACCCCTTTCTTACCCGGCCAAGGTAATTGAGAGATGTTACCTTCTCGATTTCCCGAGACAGTGAATCGGAGATATAATAAAGAAACATTTATTATAACTGACACGTTCAGTGATTACAATCCATTAACTAATGAAAAAAATACAACTCATGGTTACTATACTCATCTAACTAACTATACTCGTCTTGTGACTCATCAAGCTCGTCCCGTCTCCCGCATACCATCCAAACCATCTGTACCTAACCTGCTCCCCATATGACCGAAGGATATTATATAGATCAACACAGGCCACCCCAAAAGAGACAGGTGACAAATACACAGACACAACAAACGTCAGTTTCAATAAACAAATAAAGTGCGACACGACTCAAGTGTGTGAATATGCAACATGACTACTAATATGAATAAAACACTATCAACAACCACCACCATGGTATTAAGACACGCCCAGCATAACGATAACCACACTGGTACCGGGACACGCCCAGACATACCGATAATCACAAACAGGTATCGGGACACGCCCAGACGTACCGGGTCTGGAAGCCAACCCGGATCCCCTACCAGACGTCGTGTCTCAGCCACACTAGTCCCTCCGTAACTCAAGCCATTAATGTGCACATCCCTCTTGGAGTGGGAAGCTCCAAGAGGCGACTTAAGCGTAAGACGGTCTCCCAACCGTCTTACGTCTCCTCAATAACCAAGTAACACCACCAAGCATCTCCAACACAACAAAACAAAGACCATACATGGAAAATGGAACACAATACCAATTATATGACTCATTATGAACTCAATCCCAACATATCATGGTTAAAACTTCCTCAAAGTCCAACATGTTATCCCAATCGACTCATACATGAAAATGATGATGCAAGACACACGAATATGCACACAAAAATATTGAAACCGAGTAGGATAAACCTACCTTTTAGCATACTCCATAAGTTAATCAAAGAACACAAGAATCCATCTTTTAAAACCGTCTCATCCTACAATAATCATGTAACAACTATCATAATACATCCTAATCTATTATAAAATATAAAACCCCATATTATTACCCTCTAATTACCCATAAACACATACTAATTGTTAATTAATCAACCTAATTGAAAACCCCCAAAAGTTAGGGTTCATAAGACTAGAAAAGGGTAGATCTTAACTTACAAATCAAGAGGAAGGAAGGAGGAAGGTGAGCAATCCATTAAACCAAGCCTGAATCCTCTAATATGGTGTTTGTGAGGGTTTTAGAGGGAAGGGAGAGAGTTTTGAGAGATAAGGAGGAAAGTGGAAATGATTTTAGGGTTAGGGGAGAAACGGATTAATCCCGTGTTCTGAAAACAGCGGCACTCGATCGAGTGGCGAATCTACTCGGTCGAGTGTCACTAACTCGGTCGAGTGTCTCTCACTCGGTCGAGTTCTGGTCCACTCGGTTAAGTGAACCTCACTCGGTCCAGTGCAACACAGTTCTCAGCAATGACCAGTTTTTGTAAAACAGTCATATCTCACTCTTTTCTTGGTCATTTTGGTCTTGTAATGTACCGTTGGAATGGTAAAAGATCAAGATATCACTTCCAATTAGATTCACATCAATAGCAAGTATAAATCTCAATTTACGCCAATTTTAAGGCGATCCTTCTATAGGCGGACATTATAACAACTCCACTAAGTCTAGTATTGGTTATACTCGGCCCACTCGGTCTACTCGGTCGAGTGAACACCTTAGAAAATACTAGGTATTACAAATATGTTGAATGCATGTATGAATTAGACATTCATAGGTCATACAAAACCCAACATAGGATTTTAAAAAAATTTCTTTAAAGAATTTAATGAATTCATCTTTTCTCATGACGATTTCTCGCTAGTTGAATTGCGCATGCTTAGCATCCGATTCATTTCACTCGATGACTATAATAGTCAATGTTGACCACCCCTATGTTGGCCGTGCATTTGCCGTGTGTTGTCTCGGTTTTTGTGCCGAGTTTGGGTCGGTTCTTTGTCTTATTTAATTTTTGCAGTTTTATTTCAATTGTTATTGTTATTTAATCGTTGTAATTATTGTAATTCATTTCAAGGAATATAATTTGTACATTAAAATATGGGTCTAGTTAGTCCTTTATTTTCAGTCAAAGTGATTTTACAAAACCTTTGTTTTAATTGATTAAATTGAAGTATTTAATCTATTAAATCGAAGTGAGTGCAACAAACAATGATATGGCTAAGGACGAAGTCCTATATGAGCCATGGCCTCATCATTAGCATGTTTTTTGAGACACCTAGATAGACGTGTCAAACGTGATGTCAAGTGTCATGTTTAGCAATTGTATTTAGATCGAGTTATATCTTTAATTCAATTGTTTGCAAATCGAGTCGACGAGAATCGTCTGGGTTGTAATAGCTAGTTCCCCAACGGCTCCTCCATTCCCATCTTAGCGATGTTTTTGAATGCTTGTTAGTATAGTTAAAATCAACCTCACATGCGAAATCACTTCGATAAAGTAGATTAGATGTATTAAACGATTAGAAACTAAGTTCACATGTTACGATCAAAACGGTGTTTGCATTCTCTTACAACGAATCGTAGTCTTGTCCAATTAGCCACTGTAGTCCCTAGTAGAGGTGTTAATTCAACGGACGGGGTTGGGTGTTTTATTAACGAACTTCCCATCACGTACTTTCAACAGCGAACTCAAATCTCATTTATGGTTCCCAATTTCCTTACATTTGGTGGCGACTCCAAACGATTTTCAAACCCGTGGATAAACTGAATCCCCACATCCACATTTTGGCGACTCCGCTAGGAGTTGTAACTTGAAAAGGAAAATGATGGCTAATCGGATTAACATTATGATTCGTTTTGCATACATGTATCACCCATTCAAGACTTTAGGATGGCCACCTCACCCATTGGATCGATTTCAGTGGTTAGGAGGTGACGTCCATTATGCTGATTTAAGTATTAAAATGGTACCGCCGAGATCTCTAAGTACTTGCTCTTACCATATTTCACACTTCTCCTTATGGGAGGCTTGCCTTTATTTGATAAGGTGGATCATTGGCATAGATTCAATTAGACGACCGACAGAGACTTGGAAGAGTCTAGGTTTATGCACGACTAATATGCGAATGCTTATGTGCTACGTGATCACCCTCCATGTTTTTTTGAAATTTTCAACTGTTTTTGTCAAAACCGTTTTTTTCGAAAACCGTCTTCAAATCAAGCATGTTTTCAAACTCGGAATGCTGCCGAAATAGATTTTTAACCAAAATGAGCTTTTTATAGCCGGCATGCTACCCATTTAAAATCTCATTTTCAAATCATCCATTTTCAAATCAATTCCAAAACGATTTCTCACCTTTCCCGAATATAGAATATGTTTCGAGTCAAGTCTAGTCATGTCTTGGATTCAAGTGAACCGTGTTAAGAACATGACCCTAGTGGGTCACCCAAGTTGCTCTTGGTTCCAAGTCAAGTATGTCGACTATTTGGTCAAAGTCAAACCACCAAACGTCCCAAATTAGACCTTTTAGGACGTTTTCAACACACCCATGAGCCAAGTTTGTTCAATCACGTGTTAGCCACACCGAGTTGTAGTCCTTTTCAGGTCTAGACCCCTCTCCCTTATGATCCTTTACAAGTGAGCCACTTAGTTCATTTCCCGGGTTAGGTTCTGTCTTTGAGTCAAGTCTGAGTCAAAAGTCAAATCTGTGAGTCGCGTCCTTGTTTGTGCAGAGGTGTTTTTATTTGTGTATTTATTGGTTTGGGTTTTTTTCTTGTAGAAAGGCAGCCTCAAACCCGAAAGAAAGCATTAAAAGCTGCCGTCACTAAGCTAAGTGAAACTGTGGAGTTGATGATAGCGCGATTGGACGCTATTGCAGAAACAATGAGTGGGAAAAAAGCTTTAAGTACCCCACTAGAAGTTCTACTACCCTTAGAAGGAGAAGTATGTAAACTGGATGACAGTTCCGTGTCTGAGTTTGAGTCTGATAAGAGTCCTAAGTTTGAGTCTAAGGAGTCAGGTGTCGAAGCCACCCGCTCCCAAGTCTTTCCTTTCAATGCACCGCTTTCTAATTCCGGTATCCCGGGGCCAGTCTCGAATACCTCTGTTATCTCGCCACTGACCTCTGAGCAGTTGGCCCAAATGAAGCGCATTTCGCGCAGTTTTAAATTAATAATAAGATGAACCAGTTTGCTTAAAACTTGTTTTATTTACATTGTAATTCAATTTTTAAAAATAATTGTTTCAGTAGTGACATTGCGAATGAGGCCGAAGGCGAACAGGTTGAAGAAGATGAAGAAGTGGTGGAACTGGTCGGTGTATGGATTTCGGTTACTTGTCGTTAAGAGTTACCTAGACCAAAACAATATTTATAACTTCACAAACTACTCTACTTTTGGCAAAGAGGTAAGTAAAGGTCGGATCCCAAGGGACGGGTATTGATGTAGGATTTTTGATTGCAAAATGGTTGTGTCTAAGGGTGTCACAATTCGGGTTGAGGTAGGAGATCAACTAAACTAAATAACAATGTAAACAAAATAATGAAAGCAAGCAAGATGATTAAAATGAGATGTAAATAATTGATTCAAAGCACTAGGGTGTCATGGGTTCATAGGGGATTCATGGGATTTGATCATACAATCATATTTTCTAATAGATGCAAGCAATTATTTTTGTGATGGGATCGAGTTAGTGTCTATCTTCCAATCCCTAAGAAGGTTTGGGTCCCGGAGCCGAATTGATTAGATTGTACAACACCTACAAGTCGACTTAATCCTCCTTATCCAACTATATGCATGGTCTAATGAGACTCGAGTTGGTTTATGTCTTACAAGTCTCATTGAAAAGGTAAGTGATGGGTAAAAAATGCAAGGATTCATAGGCTCGCATTTCATCAAACATAACATGTGCATAAGATGAAATCACAATAAGCAAGCAAATTAATTATGAAAACATATTAGATTAAGCATGAATCAATCCCCATGTTGGTTTCCCCTAATTCCCCATTAACCCTAGTAAAGGAAACTACTCACTCATTATCAAGTTTAACATGCTAACAAGGTTGTCAATCATACTAGCAAGGCAAAACATGATGAACAAATAATGATGATTAACAATAATTAAAAAGGTATTAAGAGAGAATTATACCTATAAAGATGATTTCAAATAATAAAGCAAAGAATAATAGAAGTACTTGATGATTGATGGAAGGTTGTCAATCCTCCAAATAAACCCAAATATTCTTCTAATTACCCAAAATAAATAATGACTAATAGAGAAATTAAGGAATAATTAAGAAATGAGATTTGTATTAATGCTAAATTAAGAATTGATTACAAGATTGAGAGAGTTTTAGGACTTTATTAAGATAAGATTAAGATCCTATTAACATGACATGCTAATCTAGGTAGTACAAGGGGGTATTTATACTAGAGATTAGGTACAAAGATTAGGGTTACTAAGGGCTTAAATGACTATTAAGACCCTTAAGAAAAGTTGAGGAAATGCTCCTCTCCAAGGAGATGATCATCTCCGTTTTGGTGGTCTCCAGAAGATCTGCTTGTCCCGAGCGTCTAGGCAGTAGGGACGGTTGGTTCTGCATGGGGATCCGAGCGGATTGTGGGAGGGACGCTCAGATCATTTTGCCTCAAGACGAGCTTCTTGGCATCGGGACGCTCGGATTGTAGCAGTGGGACCCTTATTCAAACTAACCTACTAATATAGCTGATGTGAGACAATTAGTGGGTCTCACTCCGCCCCTTCAACTCACAACAAGACAACCATGAGGTAGGATGCCTTCTTGAAAGGCAAGGTGGGGATTGCCAAAATGGCGATACATCCAAGAATTAAGCACACAAAACAAGTAATGGATGCATCTACAAAAATAAATAGCCACTTTCCTCATCTAAGTGGCGGAAGTTATCTAAAGGAGAAGCAATCTAAGGGTACACATTCCATTATAGATATGGTTTCTTCAAATTGCTAAGCCTAGAAGGATACCAATAAATCACCTCCAAGCTGTGTCAAGCTAGGGTACCTTTGTCCTCAATCGTTAAATGCTTTCGTCAAGAGTAGACTCCCTATGGTGTTAGAAACATTGGAGGATCGCGGAATTCCCCTTCTTGCCTAGACAAGAAGAAGGGTCGTCCCCTCTCTACCATGCACAAAAGTGGATACGATGGAAAAGGGATCAATAGAACTTTAGTTTCATTTGGGAGTTTCCTTTGTTGTTGTTTTTCCCCCAAATTTCTTGTGGCATTAACATTTTGAGAACACTTTCTTTGCCATTTCTTTTGATGTTTGGCATTTCAACACTTGACAATTTCAACCTTTTGCATTTCTTTTGAACATTTTCAAAGTCACCCCATTTGTAGGGAGGGTGCTTATTTTTGAAGCATTGGAGTTTTCATTTTTGTTACTCCTCTTTTCTTTTGATGCAATTGCAAACTTTTTCTTTTCTTTTCATTTTTTGAACTCAAATTTTGAACAATTTTTGTGCCCATTCCCTTTGATGACAAAATGTGGTAGAACATGGATGATGGATGGTTGCATGGTTTGAAGGGTCACCTTGGAATAAAAGGTAGCCAAGGAGTTATCACACCACGAGGTACTCTTGACTAGGCATTAATCCATTGGTCAAAGGATACTAGTATAATACATCCTAGGGTGTTTTACAACTATTCTAATGAGCAAAGTCTTAAGAAGAAAAAGTATCTACAAGGGCCTAATATACACTTGTCAGGCTTCCAAAATAGATGTTTTCACAAAAGTTTTCCTAAATGCAACTACATGCCATGATGCAACTAACATTTATCCAACCTAATGCATATGCTTCTATCAACTAGTATGCCGAATAATCTAAATGCAATCCTATAATCACATTGTTTATACCGCGTCAATCAAAATAAAGCCACATAGTCATTAACATAAAGAGGAAAAAGGAGATTGGAAAGGTCATACCATGCGGTCTTCAATATCCTCATGTCTCGAATGTGGCGTAGTCGATCAATGTGAAAAAGGATAAACAAACACAATATATACAAGACTACACTACAAAGGAAATGAACATGTTTTTGGATTTTTGAATTTTTCAAATTTTTATGGATTTTGTTTTAATGAAATTAAAAGACATATTTTTGTATTTTTCCAAAAAAAAATTTAATTTTTATCATTTTTTGTTTAAAAAGTCATGTTCGAATTTTCCATCCCCACACTAGTATGAGCATTGTCCTCAATGGCCAATACGATAGGAAATTATGCAATTTATATGAAAATGCATGATTTCTAAGCTAAATGTAAACTATATGACATATAAACAAGAGTGAATGCAAACTAAGCTATGCTATATGATGCATGATTTTTGTTATGTTGGAGATCATAATTTAGATTAACTCCCAACGCATATGCATAAACTTCCCCAAACCAAAATAGACATTATTTCTAATGTCAAAAATTGGGGGAGTTCATGCATAAGGATGCTATGCATGAAACTACAATTGTCATTTTGGATTTTGAATTTGGGAACAATAAAAGAAAAAACTCAATGTGACCGAGGTGTGAGTCCTCTAGTTGATGCTAGGACTCAAAAATCATGATCAAGATAAAAATTATATGAAAAATAAGAGAAACAAACAAACCTTAAAGGAGGTGTAGGAAAATCACAAAGTAATGTGGCATCCTATCAAGAGCTTGCTAATCTTCAATCTTCGCCCATGGCGTCATCACTATCATCTCCATCATCATCAACCTCTTTACTAGAATCAACCTCCATAGATTCGGAGTTATCATTACTGGCACTTGAACTTCCTTCTTCATCCTCACTACCCTCTTCTTCTTCTTCTTCTTCTTCAGTTTCTTCACCTTCTTGTGCACTACTGTCAACAACAACCATCTCCTCTTCACCCATGCTACCACCTCTAGAAGTACTAGGAAAGAATATTTCCTTATCCGCCCAACTAGGTAAAGGACAAGATGGGTCAAGAAGTCTGATACCCGTCGCTGTGAGTACCAAAGATAAAATTTATAAAACCAAACTACTACTAGCGAGCGGTAGTAAGGGTCGATCCGCAGGGAGGTAGGGAGATAATAGTTGTTATTAATTCTAGTCTAAGGGTAACAGTTGTGGGGGGTTTTGGAGTGGATTATATCTAAGTCTAAATGCATAAATAAAAGGCAAGTAATAAAAACAGGAGTAGACAATAATAAAAAGAATGCTAAGACGGTCGGTTCACTGCAGCCACGACGACGGTATCTAAGTAAGTCTGATAAATCACGATAGGTGGGCAAATAAGAAGTCCTCTCGGTCCATTCTTAACTAGTAGCGCCTCTCAGCCTATGCTACTGGTCCCTAGGTCTCACTAATACTAGCTCTCGCCCTGAAAAGTGATTCCTAATGCCTAAATTACATTATCTTTCGATCTAGCAATTTAGTCGTCTCAATTTATTAATCTATTTTCCCTCCCCTATCTCTCGATCTTGTGGGTCGGTCAAATACTAAGCATTTAACAAGTCTCCTCTCGGTCTCATTGTCAAATATTGCAATTAAAACATTGAAACGGTGCTAATCTATCGCGCGTCAGTCGATCGACCAGCTAAGCCAGTCGATCGACCAACAGGTCCAGTCGATCGACTGACTAATCCAGTCGATCGACCAAAGGCCGACATCAGGTTTACTAATCTACGTCGTCTTCGCTACAGATCCCCTCGCATCTTAGCACGGGGTATTTAGCTACGCATATTTAATCTAACTACAACTAATAAAGCGATAAAAACGAATAGCAAAGGCATAACTAAACTACTTAAATTATCTATTGCAACAATTGAATTAAAGGTTTGGGATCTATACTAACAACCTAACTACTGAATGAATTGAAATAATACTGAAATAAAGAGCAGAAATACCGAATAAAAGAAAGGCAGGAAGAATGAGATTGCAAAAGGAGAACTTTATTGAAAATTAAACTAATTATCATTGGATTCTAAGCAGTAAAGTCAAATCAATAGATGGGATTAACCCCCTCCTGAATGCTTCCCAAAACTGATGTTCGAGGTCTTATTTATAGAGATGTCACGCAAAAACCTAAAAACTAATTACAATTGGGCTTCTAATTCTCGTTCTTAATTTTTGACCGTTGTTCATCGATCGACCATAGAAAGCAGTCGATCGACCAAGTAGCAGCGAACAGTAGCTGCTGGAACCCGTGGGGTGGTCGATCGACCACCTGGACCGATCGATCGACCAAGAGTCTTTGTCTGAGAATAGCATTACGACGATTCCCGCAGCGCGCACCGATCTTAAAACAGCTGCCATTTCTTCGTTACTTGGTCAAATCAGGCGTTCTTCATTGCGTTGGAAAGCTAAGAGGATAAGCTTTCACCTCCAACTGGAATCACTCGATTATCAGGTCTAGAACTCGAGATATAGCTATCTGAAGCAGGCTGCAATGTCGAGAAGCACTTCTTTGCTTGTTAAACTCGTACGCACCCATGCTTTTGCTATCTTTAGGCCTTGAAATGCGCACCAAGCTCATTCCTCGAGTCAATACTTCATGTCAAATGCAATGTCAATTACTTAGGGATGGATTAGGCTCGATTTCCGCTCAATTCTTCATATTTCTGCAATAATAGACAAAAACACAAAAGTAGAGGAAAATAGGGAAATAATGGCATATATTGCACATTTGAGCTCTGAAATGCGTGTAGAATAAAGTGTGAAACATCATATTTTAGACACGCATCAAATCTCCCCAAACCAAACCTTGCTTGTCCCCAAGCAAGAACTAGACTCAATCTAATGACCTAATGGAACGAGTCAAATCTCAGAGCGAATTGTCAACTGTAAAGCCTAAACCAGTTTAATGCATAGCCAACAATCAACTAGTGTGTGAATCATGCAAACGAATTATAAAGTCGTTAAAAACTGCTGAACCATCAACTGTAGAGACTTATCAAATTGGACTCTCGCGGGTCGCTCAAATCTCTCATAAGAACAGGTGAATATGTGAAAGATAGAAAGAATTAAATTTGTAAAGACTCTCACCTAACTACGACCTATGAAGACATGCCAGCAATAAAATATGAAAATGACCTCTACGACCGTACATATGCATTCCAACCAAACAAATGACCAATGACACATGCCGAGGTATATATGGGATATGTGAGGTATGGGTAAGAAGAGGCAAAACATTTTATGGTAAAGTGGAGGTACAGGTGATCAAGCTAGTACCAAAAAGGAACCAAGTGGCAGCATCCAACTTCTTGCTCATAATCAAACGAAACAGTGCTATAGCAAGCACAAAACTCACAATCTCCAAACTAACAAATCAATAAACTCCCCATAGGATATCAATGAAACATGGGAGCAAAAATCGCCAAAAGATAAGGGTTAAATTATGCGAATTGATTTCTTTCTCGGATCTTCAGTCGATCGACCATGTGTGGCAGTCGATCGACTGCTTAAACAGTACAGAACCTCCTTTTTTTTTCTTTTTCGAATCATTTTTTCATTTTTTTTCTTTTGTTTCTTTCTTTCCTTTTTTCCATTTTCCCAACAACATCTCAATCGAGCAAACACCACCAAAAACGAAGTAACAATCCCAAAACGCAGACTACTAGCTTGACAAAGGACAGGCTAAATGTAGGATGTAGTAATGGGACAAAAAGGGGTATTTTTGGCAGTGTGAAGCTTATGGGTAAAATAAGAAAAGGAAACCTCTTCCACATGTGTCAGCAAACCACAGACCAAATGCATACAGGTATTAAGTTGATCAAATTCATAATTATGCAAATTAAGGAAACATGTCTCATAAGGAGTACTACTCACATTCCTACTTAAACCGGTCATGAATGTCACCAGTTATAAAGCTCTAAACCTCAGAAATATGATGTAGTTTGCCAATTTTCAAAGTTTAGTCTCAGGTTCAGCAAGATAATGTAACGAAAACTCGTAGATATGCATTTACGATTCTACTAATAACATGTCAATTAGCAAGGCTTAGGCAGAACATGTGCAAAATGCAATATCATCCTTGAAATACTACCGTTCCGACTCGACCTATATGCTAAAATAAACGTGCATTTTTGTTTGAATTTTTAAAATTTTTCAATTTTTTTCGTATTTTTGTATATAAGAATGAAATAAACAATGCAAAACAAAATGTAAACGTGAATGCAAGCAAATGATATGCGACGCGAAACCCTTCCCCAAACCAAATCGCACAATGTCCCCATTGTGCAAAATCATATAATGAAGAAAAGAGAAATGGGAATTTGCGGGAAAATAAAAAAAACATGAAGTGAAAACAAGGAACTCACAAGACTTTAAGCGCAGCAAAAGGAAACCTCCCCAAACCAGCGTGAGCTAGGAGGTTTCAGTAGCTAGCAGTGCTACCAATAATGACCTGAAAAGATAAACAAATACCACGCATAAAACCGAGAAAACAAAAATGAAGCGACAATTATGTGCAAAGTTAAGAAAAACAGAAGAAAACAGAAATGAAACGGAAAATAAAGTGGAGAAAAGACTCCCTCAACTCCGCAAATTGATCAAACACAGCAGGGGAATGATCGAAAAACAGGTACAGCAGCGAACATGGTCGATCGACCACATCACCCAGTCGATCGACCAAGGTGAACAGGAACAGAAACTCCTGGAAGTCGCAGCTCAGTCGATCGACCATAAGGGCCAGTCGATCGACTGAAATACCTGCTGTAAGTTCTGTTTTCTTCTAATTAGCTCAATGAATTGAACTAATGAGGTCTATGAACCTGTAAATGCACAAAATAACGCGCCCAAAATTGCGCAAAACCCAATTGTAACAGTCCAAAGACGAAAATTAAACTAAGCACACACTAAGAGTTTTTATTTCTAAACAACTATGAAGTTTATTCGCAAAACTAAATAAATCACATCCGGGTTGCCTCCCGGCTAGCGCTGGTTTCGAGACAGTCCCGCTCGACCTTTTTCTTCAAAGACTTACTCTAATGGAGCCCAATCAAAACAACTCAAGGCTCTCAAAGAACCTATCATACATCTCGCATGTGCTACACAAAAACGTAAGTAGCACCATAAGATAGAAATAGCATAGGAAATCAAAATGTAAAAACATTTAAGCCTAACAAATTTCCTATGGCAGCTCTTAAAATCATCCACAAAATAATTCTGCCCTCCAGCTAAGGGCGGAATATAAAAGCTCAAGTTAACCACAAGTGATAAACAAAGGAGCTCTGTAGCATTTGACTCAATAATAACACGAGTAGAATCCAGATGCTCAGACGGGTAAGAACTGTGAGGTGGAGGAGTCTGGTCAACTAAGGGAGAAGGTGGATAATCGTCCCAAATGCATGGGGCGGTAAAGTCAAATGGGTCAATGGGGTCTCCGAAAATATACTCATCATCATAAGTATCCCATTTAACCTCTAGACTATCACTCTCCTCATCGCTAGACTCGTCAAGATGGAGGTTCTCAAAGAGAGCCTCCAAATCGTCCTCATTATCAGTGCAAGAATCATAAAGGGGTTCTAAACTATCCTCATAAAAAGGATTGTCAACCACGCTAATGGTCTCCTTTATGTCTCCGTCAGCATTTCCTAGATCGGTTTCTAAGGTCTCACCCACCCCCTCATCTGAGTCAACATGAAGAGAAAAATTAGGTTTAAGAGATTCATTAGCAAACCAATTAAAGAATTCTAATACCTCAATTACGGGGATCCCTTCGAAATCCCACTTACCTATAGACTCGAGGTATGCTCGCGTAGGGTTATTCATATGCCGGACAATAGTGCAGCATATTTGGAGATCAGAAAAGGCATCTCGTCTGGGCTCAATAAACTCCCAAAGTCTGGCTAAATAGACACCAAAGATCTCATCCTCTTCCTGTGGAAAACTCAGAACATGAAACATGAGAATTGTCTCAAGGAACCGAAGTTCCCTGAGACTAAAGAAAGAAAGACTAAAATTAAAGACAACTAAAACTAGCGCTGCCTCCCCGGCAACGGCGCCAAAATTTGATACCCGTCGCTGTGAGTACCAAAGATAAAATTTATAAAACCAAACTACTACTAGCGAGCGGTAGTAAGGGTCGATCCGCAGGGAGGTAGGGAGATAATAGTTGTTATTAATTCTAGTCTAAGGGTAACAGTTGTGGGGGGTTTTGGAGTGGATTATATCTAAGTCTAAATGCATAAATAAAAGGCAAGTAATAAAAACAGGAGTAGACAATAATAAAAAGAATGCTAAGACGGTCGGTTCACTGCAGCCACGACGACGGTATCTAAGTAAGTCTGATAAATCACGATAGGTGGGCAAATAAGAAGTCCTCTCGGTCCATTCTTAACTAGTAGCGCCTCTCAGCCTATGCTACTGGTCCCTAGGTCTCACTAATACTAGCTCTCGCCCTGAAAAGTGATTCCTAATGCCTAAATTACATTATCTTTCGATCTAGCAATTTAGTCGTCTCAATTTATTAATCTATTTTCCCTCCCCTATCTCTCGATCTTGTGGGTCGGTCAAATACTAAGCATTTAACAAGTCTCCTCTCGGTCTCATTGTCAAATATTGCAATTAAAACATTGAAACGGTGCTAATCTATATGCGTCGTCGATCGACCAGCTAAGCCAGTCGATCGACCAACAGGTCCAGTCGATCGACTGACTAATCCAGTCGATCGACCAAAGGCCGACATCAGGTTTACTAATCTACGTCGTCTTCACTACAGATCCCCTCGCATCTTAGCACGGGGTATTTAGCTACGCATATTTAATCTAACTACAACTAATAAAGCGATAAAAACGAATAGCAAAGGCATAACTAAACTACTTGAATTATCTATTGCAACAATTGAATTAAAGGTTTGGGATCTATACTAACAACCTAACTACTGAATGAATTGAAATAATACTGAAATAAAGAGCAGAAATACCGAATAAAAGAAAGGCAGGAAGAATGAGATTGCAAAAGGAGAACTTTATTGAAAATTAAACTAATTATCATTGGATTCTAAGCAGTAAAGTCAAATCAATAGATGGGATTAACCCCCTCCTGAATGCTTCCCAAAACTGATGTTCGAGGTCTTATTTATAGAGATGTCACGCAAAAACCTAAAAACTAATTACAATTGGGCTTCTAATTCTCGTTCTTAATTTGCGTCAGACCCGTTGTTCAGTCGATCGACCATAGAAAGCAGTCGATCGAACAAGTAGCAGCGAACAGTAGCTACTGGAACCCGTGGGGTGGTCGATCGACCACCTGGACCAGTCGATCGACCAAGAGTGCTGTACAGAATAGCATTCTGACGATTCCTGCAGCGCGCACCGATCTTAAAACAGCTGCCATTTCTTCGTTACTTGGTCAAATCAGGCGTTCTTCATGGCGTTGGAAAGCTAAGAGGATAAGCTTTCACCTCCAACTGGAATCACTCGATTATCAGGTCTAGAACTCGAGATATAGCCATCTGAAGCAGGCTGCAATGTCGAGAAGCACTTCTTTGCTTGTTAAACTCGTACGCACCCATGCTTTTGCTATCTTTAGGCCTTGAAATGCGCACCAAGCTCATTCCTCGAGTCAATACTTCATGTCAAATGCAATGTCAATTACTTAGGGATGGATTAGGCTCGATTTCCGCTCAATTCTTCATATTTCTGCAATAATAGACAAAAACACAAAAGTAGAGGAAAATAGGGAAATAATGGCATATATTGCACATTTGAGCTCTGAAATGCGTGTAGAATAAAGTGTGAAACATCATATTTTAGACACGCATCAAATCTCCCCAAACCAAACCTTGCTTGTCCCCAAGCAAGAACTAGACTCAATCTAATGACCTAATGGAACGAGTCAAATCTCAGAGCGAATTGTCAACTGTAAAGCCTAAACCAGTTTAATGCATAGCCAACAATCAACTAGTGTGTGAATCATGCAAACGAATTATAAAGTCGTTAAAAATCTTTGAACCATCAACGTAGAGACTTATCAAATTGGACTCTCGGGTCGCTCAAATCTCTCATAAGAACAGGTGAATATGTGAAAGATAGAAAGAATTAAATTTGTAAAGACTCTCACCTAACTACGACCTATGAAGACATGCCAGCAATAAAATATGAAAATGACCTCTACGACCGTACATATGCATTCCAACCAAACAAATGACCAATGACACATGCCGAGGTATATATGGGATATGTGAGGTATGGGTAAGAAGAGGCAAAACATTTTATGGTAAAGTGGAGGTACAGGTGATCAAGCTAGTACCAAAAAGGAACCAAGTGGCAGCATCCAACTTCTTGCTCATAATCAAACGAAAAAAGTGCTATAGCAAGCACAAAACTCACAATCTCCAAACTAACAAATCAATAAACTCCCCATAGGATATCAATGAAACATGGGAGCAAAAATCGCCAAAAGATAAGGGTTAAATTATGCGAATTGATTTCTTTCTCGGATCTTCAGTCGATCGACCATGTGTGGCAGTCGATCGACTGCTTAAACAGTACAGAACCTCTTTTTTTTTTCTTTTTCGAATCATTTTTTCATTTTTTTTCTTTTGTTTCTTTCTTTCCTTTTTTCCATTTTCCCAACAACATCTCAATCGAGCAAACACCACCAAAAACGAAGTAACAATCCCAAAACGCAGACTACTAGCTTGACAAAGGACAGGCTAAATGTAGGATGTAGTAATGGGACAAAAAGGGGTATTTTTGGGAGTGTGAAGCTTATGGGTAAAATAAGAAAAGGAAACCTCTTCCACATGTGTCAGCAAACCACAGACCAAATGCATACAGGTATTAAGTTGATCAAATTCATAATTATGCAAATTAAGGAAACATGTCTCATAAGGAGTACTACTCACATTCCTACTTAAACCGGTCATGAATGTCACCAGTTATAAAGCTCTAAACCTCAGAAATATGATGTAGTTTGCCAATTTTCAAAGTTTAGTCTCAGGTTCAGCAAGATAATGTAACGAAAACTCGTAGATATGCATTTACGATTCTACTAATAACATGTCAATTAGCAAGGCTTAGGCAGAACATGTGCAAAATGCAATATCATCCTTGAAATACTACCGTTCCGACTCGACCTATATGCTAAAATAAACGTGCATTTTTGTTTGAATTTTTAAAATTTTTCAATTTTTTTCGTATTTTTGTATATAAGAATGAAATAAACAATGCAAAACAAAATGTAAACGTGAATGCAAGCAAATGATATGCGACGCGAAACCCTTCCCCAAACCAAATCGCACAATGTCCCCATTGTGCAAAATCATATAATGAAGAAAAGAGAAATGGGAATTTGCGGGAAAATAAAAAAAACATGAAGTGAAAACAAGGAACTCACAAGACTTTAAGCGCAGCAAAAGGAAACCTCCCCAAACCAGCGTGAGTGAGCTAGAGGTTTCAAGAGAGCTAGATGCTACCAATAATGACTGAAAAGATAAACAAATACCACGCATAAAACCGAGAAAACAAAAATGAAGCGACAATTATGTGCAAAGTTAAGAAAAACAGAAGAAAACAGAAATGAAACGGAAAATAAAGTGGAGAAAAGACTCCCTCAACTCCGCAAATTGATCAAACACAGCAGGGGAATGATCGAAAAACAGGTACAGCAGCGAACATGGTCGATCGACCACATCACCCAGTCGATCGACCAAGGTGAACAGGAACAGAAACTCCTGGAAGTCGCAGCTCAGTCGATCGACCATAAGGGCCAGTCGATCGACTGAAATACCTGCTGTAAGTTCTGTTTTCTTCTAATTAGCTCAATGAATTGAACTAATGAGGTCTATGAACCTGTAAATGCACAAAATAACGCGCCCAAAATTGCGCAAAACCCAATTGTAACAGTCCAAAGACGAAAATTAAACTAAGCACACACTAAGAGTTTTTATTTCTAAACAACTATGAAGTTTATTCGCAAAACTAAATAAATCACATCCGGGTTGCCTCCCGGCTAGCGCTGGTTTCAGACAGGTCCCGCTCGACCTTTTTTCTTCAGCAGCTTACTCTAATGGAGCCCAATCAAAACAACTCAAGGCTCTCAGCAACCTATCATACATCTGCGCATGTGCTACACAAAACTGTAAGTAGCACCATAAGATAGAAATAGCATAGGAAATCAAAATGTAAAAACATTTAAGCCTAACAAATTTCCTATGGCAGCTCTTAAAATCATCCACAAAATAATTCTGCCCTCCAGCTAAGGGCGGAATATAAAAGCTCAAGTTAACCACAAGTGATAAACAAAGGAGCTCTGTAGCATTTGACTCAATAATAACACGAGTAGAATCCAGATGCTCAGACGGGTAAGAACTGTGAGGTGGAGGAGTCTGGTCAACTAAGGGAGAAGGTGGATAATCGTCCCAAATGCATGGGGCGGTAAAGTCAAATGGGTCAATGGGGTCTCCGAAAATATACTCATCATCATAAGTATCCCATTTAACCTCTAGACTATCACTCTCCTCATCGCTAGACTCGTCAAGATGGAGGTTCTCAAAGAGAGCCTCCAAATCGTCCTCATTATCAGTGCAAGAATCATAAAGGGGTTCTAAACTATCCTCATAAAAAGGATTGTCAACCACGCTAATGGTCTCCTTTATGTCTCCGTCAGCATTTCCTAGATCGGTTTCTAAGGTCTCACCCACCCCCTCATCTGAGTCAACATGAAGAGAAAAATTAGGTTTAAGAGATTCATTAGCAAACCAATTAAAGAATTCTAATACCTCAATTACGGGGATCCCTTCGAAATCCCACTTACCTATAGACTCGAGGTATGCTCGCGTAGGGTCATTCATATGCCGGACAATAGTGCAAAGATATTTGGAGATCGAGAAAAGGCATCTCGTCTGGGCTCAATAAACTCCCAAAGTCGGCTAAATAGACACCAAAGATCTCATCCTCTTCCCGTGGAAAACTCGAACATGAAACATGAGAATTGTCTCAAGGAACCGAAGTTCCCCGAGACTAAAGAAAGAAAGACTAAAATTAAAGACAACTAAAACTAGCTTTGCCTCCCCGCAACGGCGCCAAAATTTGATACCCGTCATTTGTGAGTACCAAAGATAAAATTTATAAAACCAAACTACTACTAGCGAGCGGTAGTAAGGGTCGATCCGCAGGGAGGTAGGGAGATAATAGTTGTTATTAATTCTAGTCTAAGGGTAACAGTTGTGGGGGGTTTTGGAGTGGATTATATCTAAGTCTAAATGCATAAATAAAAGGCAAGTAATAAAAACAGGAGTAGACAATAATAAAAAGAATGCTAAGACGGTCGGTTCACTGCAGCCACGACGACGGTATCTAAGTAAGTCTGATAAATCACGATAGGTGGGCAAATAAGAAGTCCTCTCGGTCCATTCTTAACTAGTAGCGCCTCTCGGCCCTATGCTATCGGTCCCTAGGTCTCACTAATACTAGCTCTCGCCCGAAAAGTGATTCCTAATGCCTAAATTACATTATCTTTCGATCTAGCAATTTAGTCGTCTCAATTTATTAATCTATTTTCCCTCCCCTATCTCTCGATCTTGTGGGTCGGTCAAATACTAAGCATTTAACAAGTCTCCTCTCGGTCTCATTGTCAAATATTGCAATTAAAACATTGAAACGGTGCTAATCTATCGCGCGTCAGTCGATCGACCAGCTAAGCTACTTGATCGATCGACCAACAAAGTCCATCGATCGATCGACTAATCCATCGATCGACCAAAGGCCGACATCAGGTTTACTAATCTCGTCGTCTTCGCTACAGATCCCCTCGCATCTTAGCACGGGGTATTTAGCTACGCATATTTAATCTAACTACAACTAATAAAGCGATAAAAACGAATAGCAAAGGCATAACTAAACTACTTGAATTATCTATTGCAACAATTGAATTAAAGGTTTGGGATCTATACTAACAACCTAACTACTGAATGAATTGAAATAATACTGAAATAAAGAGCAGAAATACCGAATAAAAGAAAGGCAGGAAGAATGAGATTGCAAAAGGAGAACTTTATTGAAAATTAAACTAATTATCATTGGATTCTAAGCAGTAAAGTCAAATCAATAGATGGGATTAACCCCTCTGAATGCTTCCCAAAAGCGATGTTCGAGGTCTTATTTATAGAGATGTCACGCAAAAACCTAAAAACTAATTACAATTGGGCTTCTAATTCTCGTTCTTAATTTGCGTCAGACCCGTTGTTCAGTCGATCGACCATAGAAAGCAGTCAATCGACCAAGTAGCAGCGAACAGTAGCTGCTGGAACCCGTGGGGTGGTCGATCGACCACCTGGACCAGTCGATCGACCAAGAGTGCTGTACAGAATAGCATTCTGACGATTCCTGCAGCGCGCACCGATCTTAAAACAGCTGCCATTTCTTCGTTACTTGGTCAAATCAGGCGTTCTTCATGGCGTTGGAAAGCTAAGAGGATAAGCTTTCACCTCCAACTGGAATCACTCGATTATCAGGTCTAGAACTCGAGATATAGCCATCTGAAGCAGGCTGCAATGTCGAGAAGCACTTCTTTGCTTGTTAAACTCGTACGCACCCATGCTTTTGCTATCTTTAGGCCTTGAAATGCGCACCAAGCTCATTCCTCGAGTCAATACTTCATGTCAAATGCAATGTCAATTACTTAGGGATGGATTAGGCTCGATTTCCGCTCAATTCTTCATATTTCTGCAATAATAGACAAAAACACAAAAGTAGAGGAAAATAGGGAAATAATGGCATATATTGCACATTTGAGCTCTGAAATGCGTGTAGAATAAAGTGTGAAACATCATATTTTAGACACGCATCAAAGTCCTTGCCTAGCAAGATGTAGGAGAGGCGGATATTGTGCTTTATAAGCATCGACTCTATCCTCATAAGCTTGCTTGTGCATTTATTTCATCAAGAGAGTCAAGTAGTCATTCCCCGCCTTGACATTTTCGGGTTGAAATTCATGGTAGGTGAATGGGTAAGGCGGGGTGATAATTGAGGAGAGGGGCTCAGCAATGTCTTCCCCTTGGTGTTGTATAATATACTCGGCTTTCTCGGAGAGTGGGAGAAGGTAGTTTGGCCTATGAACATTTAATCGGCAAATCTTGCTTGGCAATGTGAAGGATTTAGCATCTTTTGTTAACCACCCAAATTTGTCATCAAGAGTATCATTCGTGATCCTTTTGAATTTTTGAACCATGGTGGCTAGATCAATGATATGGCCTCCCTTAACCGGTTTATAGGTGTTATACTTGTTGAAGTTCCGGTTGAAGTGTTTTGCCAAATAAGTTACCAAACCTCCATTAACAACAAAGGTCGTGCCTTCTTTGCCATGATCGAATTTGAGCCACCTCTCAATCAAAAGTTGAAAAATGTTGTACTTTTTGGTGAACTCTCTTCCAATGTTCAAGGTCTACTTGAGATAAATAATGTCAAGTTCGGTGAAATGGTTCGTTCCCTTCCTAGCAATCAAAGTATGCCCAACAACCATGTGCCATACTCTTATGCCCGGATGATGGACAAAAAGAGCACGGCAATCATGGTAAGATGTAAAATTTCTCCCGGTAATAGCCTTCCATAAGGGAGCGGGATCATACTTGGTAGGTTTCTTCGTGTAAGTCGGGTCATTGCTAAGGCCAAAAATTTCACCAAGCTCGCGAAATGACAATTTTCTATCAATATTCTTGAGCCGGAATTCAATATTTGTTCGGGTCTCCACCTTGGTAACTTTCAAAGAGCTTAAGAATTCTATGAGGGAGGAGTAAGTCAACTCTTGCATATCAAACAAAGTACTCAATCCCATGGACTCGAAAAAGGTCTTGGTTTGTTCTAAGACACCCAATTTTGACAAGGTCTCTTGGCATATGAATTTGGTGGGTAAAATAAATTTCTTAGCAAGGGAAAAAAATTTCTTCCTATGAGAGTCGAAAGTGAAAATTACCTCCGGATAATCATCTAGTTCTTCAACAAGCGGAGTAGAAGTAGTATCTTCCATAGGAGGAATAGACTCTTTGATTTCCATCCTTGCATTTTGAACCACCAATGCCTTAGATGCTTGAAGAGCTTGTTGTCTTTTGGAAAGGTTCTTCTTTGGGGGTGCCTTGCTTCCGCCTTTTGTTCTTGCCATGTTCTCCTTTATGTAGTAACACCAAAGGTAAGCTTGATTTTTTCAAATTCCAATAAGACCCAAATCGATTTAGGATAGTTAAATTTTGCCTTGTATCCTAAAAATTGATTCAAACTTTGAAGATTTTGGTGTTTAATTGCTTGTTGTTCACAAAGGAGTGATTTGTTTGAGTTTTGAGGGAGTTTGGAATTAATTTGGTTGAGTAATTTGATTTTTGTGGATGGAGGGATTGAGGGTTTTTGAGATGTGTTTGTGTTGTTAATATGTAAAATGAATTGGTGAAGGTGGGGTTTTAATCCATTGGTTATGAATTTCAGAGGGGCGACGAGCGGATTCTCCACGGAACGCTCGGATTCTGGACGTTATGGGACGAGCGTCTTCTGAGAAAGACGAGCATCTTTTGAAGGAGGACGAGCGGATTGCTGTGAAGATGCTCGGATTCCTTGTCAGGGAGAAATCCCAAATTTTTCCAGTAGCAGGACGAGCGGATTCTTTGTGGGACGAGCGGCCTGACTGAGACGAGCTGATTCTCTATGGGGACGCTGGGATTCTCAGTCAGTCCAAAAATTTCTTTTTCCAGCTCTCTCAGGACGAGCGTCTTCTCAACAGGATGCTCGGATTGTCTTCAGGACGAGCGGATTCCTGTCGGGCCGCTTGGATCTTCTCCTTACCACACGAATTCACCATCCGTGGGTATTTCATAACCCGTGTCATTTACTTTTCATTCCTTTGGTCTTAATTGTGGGGGCACTATGAAAGCTTGGATAGCCTAGGCAATTGCAATCCCAACACTATGTCAAAACACTACACATCAATAATCACATAAGTCCCTCCCTCACTTTCTCTCGAAATGATGAAAATCTTGATAAAGGCATAAAAATATAAATTCAATATTGACAAAAATGCAATACAATAAGTAAAATGCAAGTTAAGGGGTAAGAATATTTACAAATGGTGGTTTAGGGAGGACTCCACCAAACTCTCATCGATAAATGAGATGTCAAGGGTGCATAGCCAAGGTGCTGTTGATGTTGATCAACACCTTGAAGAAGTAGTCGAAAGCTTGTTCATTGTCATGATAAAGATCTTCAATAGACCTTTGCACTTGTTGCTCTTCATTGTGCTCTTGGGTCATAGCATTACCAATATAAGGATTGAATAACCCTTTAAACTCATCATCCCAAAGACCGCATACTTAGTCCACTTGTTCCCCAATAGTATCATGAGTTGATGAGAACAACCCCTCTTTCTTCTTGTCATTATAGCCAATGAGGCCTTCTTCTTTACTTGTCATGGGTGAGCTTTTCAAGCTCTCATTCTTGTTGAAACATTATTGCTCTTTGGATGGAGCATCTTGGAGATTACCCATTTTCTTCTCCCATATGGGTGGTGATTCTTTACCCATAGCTTGTTCTTTGCATTGAGATGCCAACTTCTTCCTATCACTTTCTCGGCAATAATGATAAACCATGAAACACGGCTCATGTAATCGGGGAGCTCTCATTGTCTTGTCAAGATTAAAAATGATTGTTTAATCTCCCACTTCAAGGGTGAGTTCTCCATGTTTCACGTCAATCACCGCTCCCGCAGTGTGTAAGAAGGGTCTTCCTAAAATGATAGGAATGTTGGAATCTTCTTCCATATCAACAATAACAAAGTCCACCGGGATGAAGAACTTGCCAATTCATACCGGCACATCTTCCCATACCCCTAAAGGTGTCTTCGTTGATCGATCCGCCATTTGAAGCGTGATATTAGTGCACTTAAGCTCTCCCACTCCTAACCTTTTGCACATCGAATATGGCATGACACTCACACTTGCTCCAAGGTCACATAGAGGTTTGTTGATTGTGGTGTCGCCAATGGTACATGGAATAGAGAAGCTTTCCTGATCATTTAGTTTTGGAGGTGAACTTCCTTGTAGGATGGCACTACTCACCTTAATGAAAGCAATAGTCTCAAGTTTCCGGTTGGATTTCTTCTTTGTAAGAATATCTTTCATGTATTTTGCATAGGCCGGAACGTGATTGATTAATTCCGTAAACGGAATTGAGACTTCCAAGTTCTTGAAAATCTCCATAAACTTCCCAAGTTGTTCATCAAACTTAGGCTTAGCTTGACGACTTGGAAATGGAAGCCGAATCACAATAGGCTCTTTCTCTTTAGCCTTCTCTTCATTCTCCTTTGAAACTTATTGAATGGTGGTGGGCTCTTCTTCTTTCTTAGAGTCTTAAACAACTCTTTCCTTGTCACTAGCATTCACAACATGTTCATCAACGGGCCTCTTCGGCCCTTCATACCTTGTAACACTCCTCAAATGGATGGCACTCACCGATTTTTGTCTTGGGGGATTACCTTGAGGTGGTAATTGCCCCTTTTGTCTTTGTGAACTTGAAGATTCCAATTGAGACATTTGGGTCTCCAACATCTTTGTATGAGCTAGTATGTTGTTAATGGTGATGTCTTTTGCTTGGCTATCCTTTTGCATTTGAGTGAAAATTTCTTGTTGGTTCTTTTGCATTTGGAGGACCGCTTTTTGAACATCAAAACCTTGGTCATGTGTTTGATTGTATGGAGTTTGGTTTTGATAACCTTGGTTTTGATGGAAAAAGGGTCTTTGAGCTTGGTTTCTCATTGGAGGTGGGGTGTATGTTGTTTGAGGATTTTGAACATTTTGGCTTTTGTATGAGAGGTTGGGATGGAATTTGTTGTTTTCATTGTAATAGTTGGAATAAGGGGTACCACTCTTGTATGCTTGGAAAACATTCACTTGTTCCCCTACATTCAGTTTGGTCATGTCCCAAAGTTCCACAACTCTCACATACTCCACTTGGAATTGATGAAGATGCCACCATGGAATTAACATGTTGCTTAGGTAATTTGGAGGCTTCTTTAAGTTTTTTTTTTTTTTTTTTTTTTTTTTTTTGGTAAAAGGTAAGCTTTCATTAAAGAGCAAACAAGCTATTACATACTACCAACATTTGGTACAATTTGCACAATGTACATGGCATTTAACAAATTACATAAAAGATGTTGTAATCCATTCTTTATCTCTAGCTTTCATTACATTTCTAAGCCAATAAATAGAACGTGTTTTCAGTAGGCTTCTGATATTTTCCATCACACTGTTAGGGTGCAACAAAGACCCTTCCACCCTCACCTGGTTGCGTTGTTGCCAGATGCTATAATAGACTGCCTGGACCCAAGCATTAGCCACTCTTTTTTTGACTTTAGACCATGGCTTTCCTTCAATCCAATCCAATGTATGCTGGACAGGAAGCAATGGATGCAAGCAAGAGCTTAGCATGCCCAACAGTTGTATAGTATAAGGGCACTGATGCAGTAAATGTTCATGTGTTTCAGTAGCCCCTGCACATAACAAGCAGATATCATTTGCACAAACCCCCCAAACTGTAGAGTTGATAAAATTATGTCTAGGTAAGCACCAATTATTCCACACAGAATCTTCCCAAGTCATAGTAGGCTGAGTAACTCTGCACCAGCTGTAACCACTTGAAATTGTATAGCCTGCAGGATTAGGGAGCCACTGACCAGCAGAATAACCATTTTGCAGTGCATCCTTCACCCTGCATATTGTATTCCAACTCCAAGTAGCATCAGTAGCTAGGGTATAGGTGAGGCAGTTACCTCCTTTTATACATAAATGATCAACCCACTTGACCCAAAGACTATCAGGTTTAGTAAGTATCCACCAGACAAGCTTTCCAATGGTTGCTATATAACAAGAGTAGCTATCCTTTATCCCCAAACCTCCTTCACACTTTGGCACACAAATTTTTTTCCCAACTCACCATGGGTACCTTAATGTAATCAGGACCACCATCCCATAAGTAATTCCTGCAAATGGCATCAATCCTCCTCAAGACTCCTTTTGGAAGTATGAAAACAGTGACCCAATAGTTGTAAAGAGTAGTCAAAACAGAGTTAACAAGAGTGAGCCTACCAGCATATGATAAATGTCCTGTACCAAAAGCCCTAATCCTAGCCACAACATCATCAATGAGGACAGCACATTGCCTTACACTCAATCTGCCTGCAGACACTAGTACCCCAAGATATTTAAAGGGTACACTCCCCTCAGAAAAACCAGAAACTTGCAAATATCAGCTTTAAGGTGACCAGAGACTGCATTAAAATAGATATTGGACTTGGTTGTGTTTATCTGTAATCCTGTAGCAGCTGAGAATGTAGCAAAAGCACGCAACAAAATCATGATAGAAGTTACATCTCCTTTTGAGAACATAAGGAGGTCATCAGCAAACATAAGGTGGGATAATTTGAGATGACCACACAAAGGATGGAACTTAAACTTCATTGTAGTAGTCACATGATTCAGAACTCTATTCAAATATTCCATAGTAATGGTGAAAAACAAGGGAGATATAGGGTCCCCTTATCTTAGACCTTTAACCCTTTTAAAAAATCCAAAATTTAGGCCATTAAGCGCAAGAGAATAGGATGCAGACTTGACACACTCCATGATTAAGCTGATAAAATTGGGAGGGAAGTTTAGAGAAACCATCATTTGATCCAAAAAACCCCAATCAACAGAATCATAAGCTTTTTTTAAGTCTGCCTTAATCAAGCATCTTGGAGAAATAGACTTCCTATTGTACAATTCGACTAAATCCTGCCAAATTAGGATGTTCTCAATGATATTCCTTCCTTTAATAAACCCACCCGGAGTTTCACTAATGATATCAGGTAACACAAGGGAGAGCCTATTGCATAGAAATATAGAAATCACTTTGTAGATGACATTGCAACAAGCTATGGGTCTGAATTGAGTCACATCTTGAGGGAGTTCACACTTTGGCAATAAGGTAATAAAAGTATGATTAACCTACTTTAGCAGTTTGCCAGTATAGAAGAAATCAAGAATAGCAGCACATACCTCCTCACCAACCATAGGCCAGGCATCCTTATAAAAAGAGCTAGAAAACCCATCTGGCCCAGGATCCTTATGATTAGGAATAGAAAACAAGGCCTCCTGAATCTCCTTTTTGTGTACAGGTGATAAAAGAATTTGCCAGTGGTCATCAGTGCAAATCTTACCCTGTTGTACTACACTACAACAAACTGGATAACTGGAAGATGTAGTCCCCAGAACTAGTTTATAGTACTGCAAGAAGGCCTGTTGAATATAGTCACCATCATAATGCTCCTGACCATCTATATCAACAATCTTTAGGACTTTGTTTCTAGTATATCTCCCTTTCAGGATCTTATGAAAATAGCTAGTATTATCATCTCCCAAATTAACCTAAGTAGCTTTAGACTTTTGGAGAAGGAAACTATCAGCTGCCTGCTGTAAATCTCTATACAACTTTGCAGCTTCAATTTCTTGCAGTATAAGACTAGGATCAGTGGGATTCTGATTTAAACTGGTCTGCAAGCTATCCAATTTCTTCCAAGCATGGATTGCATTGTTCTCTATATCAGCAAAAAGTTCTCTATTTAAGGCTTTCAAAGATTTCTTCAAGCTCTTCAATTTCATAACAACTTGATACATTTTTGTTCCCTGGTATGAGACTTGCCAATGTTGTTGCACACAAGGAATAAAATTTCCAACCTGGCTCCACATAGTAAAATATTTAAAACTTCTTCTACCATTCAAAGTACTTGTGGAATCCTAAATAATACAAGGGGTATGATCTAAAAGGCCTTCATTATAAAATTGAGCAAAAGAATCCCTCCTAGCAGTTAGCCATTTCTGGTTAACTAACACCCTATCCAATCTAGAGTAGACTCTTGTATGTGGATCTTGTTTATTGTTCCAAGTGTATAGAGAACCAACGGCTGAGCTATCAATAAGACCACAATAATCTATACAAGCTTGGAAATCCTCCATCTCCTTATTAGTAGTTTGTCCACCCAGTCTTTCAGTAGGGGATAAAACACAGCTAAAGTCTCCACAAAAAACCCATGGACCTTGATACTTAGTAGCCATCAGGTTTAAATCTTGCCATAAAGACTTTCTTTCATTCAGATCATTAAATGCATAAATCATAGAACAGAAAAATTCAAAATTGAGACATGTATCAGTAACTTTCATGTGTATCAGTTGAGCTCTATAAAAGAGAAATTGAATCTTAAATTTTTGGGGATTCTATAATACCCATACTATTCTACCCGGATGATAAGTAGTATTTATAGTAATAGACCAACCATCACAAATATTCATTTGAACCTTATTTAGAGACCTAGGTTTTACCTTGGTCTCAAGGAGTCCAAATAGTCCTACTTAATGAGAGTGCATAAACCACTTAACAAATTTCTGCTTGGTAGGATTATTCAATCCCCTAACATTCATAAAAGCAATGTTATGCATTACTCCCCCTTGGGAGTAATACACTACCTTTCATGCCAATTCCTACTTTGGGTGTTAGCATTATTCATTGCATCCAGGAAAGTATATTGAGAGAGCTTTGAAGACTGTTGGCCTGTTCTGATAATGGCTATTCTACTCAATGAAACAACATGCCTCACTGGAGTATTGACTTGCCCATAAGTGCCATCCTTATTCCAGACCACCTGAATCTGGTACTGAACCTCCTCAGGAGTAGTAGTAATCTCAGCAGTAGAAACTGTGGCTGGAGACACTGGCTTAACAACCTGTGGAGCAACAGAGTCAGCAGGAGCTGGCGTTCTAATGACCACAGTTGCAACAGTAGCACTAGGCTTTTTAGGTACCCATTTCTTCGTTGGTGGAGCATTCTTTTTGGGTTGAGGTTTTGGTTTCCTGCACTGTGAACTTTCATACCCAATTCCCCCACAATCATCACAGAGAACAGGTTTCCATTACCAGTTAAGTTTAATAGTAATCACTTGTCCATCCACATCTAAGAATTTCACAACATCAGGGAGCTTGACACCAAAAGGTACTTCTACTAACACCCTTGCAAAGCTTTACCTAGTTTTCTCCATAATGGAAGAATCACTTTTGAGATAAGTACCAAGTTGTCCGCAATCTTAGCTAAACATTTCCCACAAAATTTAAGTGGTAAATCAAGGAGTTTAACCCAGACTGCAGCATTCTTAACATCATCCTTAGTTAACTCAATATTAGGTTTTCAATCTCGCACAATCAAAGGTTTATTATCGAACAAATAGTGCCCCTGTTTTAAAACAGCAACCTTACTGGCTTCATTCATGAATCTTACTAAAAATATACCATTCGGAAGGAACGATACCTTATCAACTGGATAGTTAGCCCAAATTCGACGCACAAAACCTTCGACTATTTCCCATGGAGGGTTTGCTCCAAGAATGAAATAGTAGACTGAATTTTTCCAGTAGTTGAACTCTTCCTGCACATCTTCAGCACTACACTGCATCAAACCAGAAGGTTCCTCTTCAATAGTCTCCAAAGTTTGCTTACGCTTCCCTTGAACCAGCCATTCTTCTCCAGATTCATCAATTTCAACCGATTCAATAACAAAAGGCGCAATTCCAGTAATTTCATTGATGTTCCTCATCCTTGCACTCTCTGAATCAGTCGGACCATTTTTAGGGTTTTGGGTAGCAAGAACTGAAAAAGAATTTGATTTTTTTTGGTATTTTGGACGAGGAGGCTTGGTTTGATCCTCTCGCCATTATTGCCATTTTTAGGGTTTCGAGCTTTTCTGTTATTCTCAGACAAGATATTTTGTAAATTTTAGAGCTTTTCTCTCTCTAGTTTCTCTCTATTCATTTAGATATTTTGGCAAGTATCCTTGAATCTCTCCCATATTTCATACAAAGATTCCTCATCCCTTTGTTTGAACCCGGTGATTTGGGCTCTCAACATGTTAGTCTTTTCCGGAGGATAGAATTTCTTGTAGAAAGCAAGTGCCAATTTCTTCCAAGAGTCAATACCAAGAGTAACCTTATCTAGGCTCTTCAACCATTGTTTCGCGGAACCAATCAAAGAAAAAGGAAATAAGACCCATCGAATTTTGTCTTGAGTAACTCCGGTTTGAGAAATCGCATCACAATAGTCACAAAAAGTCTCCATATGAGAATGAGGGTCTACACTAGGCATCCCCCCAAATTGACTTCTCTCAACTAATTGTATAAATGAGGATTTTGCAATGAAATTACCGGTCAAATGTTGTGGTGTGGGAGTACCATTTGGTAGGTTCTCCTCGGTTGGTATGGAATGTGATGAAAATTTAGGCATTGTGGGTTGATTTTGTGGTTGGTTATGTGTTGGGTTATCCTCTCCTTCTCTTGCAAAAGGGTTGATGAACTCAATGTTATTTGGTTCAATGTCCACAATCTTACCAATACCTCTCAAAGTATTTTTAGCAAGTCTTCTATTGTTGGTCAAAGTTCTTTCAATTTCAAGATCAATGGGTAACAAGTTACCTTGTGATCTCCTAGACATGCAAAATATCAAACAACTTGAAAATAATTAGAACAAACCTTGAGGAGTTTGACTTCCCCAAGGTAAAGAAAGGCACAACTAAAAACAGTCAAAGAAAATCAAATCAAGTTAACACCATCCCCGGCAACGGCGTCATTTTTGGTCGGTGTATGGATTTCGGTTACTTGTCGTTAAGAGTTACCTAGACCAAAACAATATATATAACTTCACAAACTACTCTACTTTTAGCAAAGAGGTAAGTAAAGGTCGGATCCCAAGGGACGGGTATTGATGTAGGATTTTTGATTGCAAATGGTTGTGTCTAAGGGTGTCACAATTTGGGTTGAGGTAGGAGATCAACTAAACTAAATAACAATGTAAACAAAATAATGAAAGCAAGCAAGATGATTAAAATGAGATGTAAACAATTGATTAAAAGCACTAGGGTGTCATGGGTTCATAGGGGATTCATGGGATTTGATCATACAAACATATTTTCTACTAGATGCAAACAATTATTGTTGTGATGGGATCGAGTTAGTGTATATCTTACAATCCCTAAGAAGGTTTAGGTCCCGGAGCTGAATCGATTAGATTGTACAACACCTACAAGTCGACTTAATCCTCCCTATCCAAGTATATACATGGTGTAATGAGACTCGAGTTGGTTTATGTCTTACAAGTCTCATTGAAAAGGTAAGTGATGGGTAAAAAATGCAAAGATTCATAGGCTCGCATTTCATCAAACATAACATGTGCATAAGTTAAAATCACAACAAGCAAGCAAATTAATTATGAAAGCATATTAGATTAAGCATGAATTAATCCCCATGTTGGCCCATAATTCCCCATTAACCCTAGTTAAGGAAACTACTCACTCATTATCAAGTTTAACATGCTAACAAAGTTGTCAATGCAAAACATGATGAACAAATGAAGATGATTAACAATAATTAAAAAGGGATTAAGAGATAATTATACCTATAAAGATGATTCCAAATAATAATAGTACTTTATGATTGATGGAAGATTGTCGATCCTCCAAATAAACCCAAATAATCTTCTAATTACCCAAAATAAATGATGAACAATAGAGAAATTAAGGAATGATTAAGAAATGAGATTTGTATTAATGCTAAATTAAGAATTGATTACAAGATTGAGAGAGTATTAGGACTTGATTAAGATAAGATTAAGATCCTATTAAGATGACATGCTAATCTAGGTAGTACAAGGGGGTATTTATACTAGAGATTAGGTACAAAGATTAGGGTTACTAAGGGCTTAAATGACTATTAAGACCCTTAAGAAAAGTTGAGGAAGTGCTCCTCTCCAAGGAGATGCTCATCTCCGTTTTGGTGGTCTCCAGAAGATCTACTCGTCCCGAGCTTCTAGGAAGCAGGGACGGTTGGTTCTGCCTGGGGATCCGAGCGGATTGTGGGAGGGACACTCGGATCATTTGGCCTCAAGATGAGCGTCTTGGCATCGGGACGCTCGGATTGTAGTAGGGGGACGCTCGTCCTAGGCAGGGGGACGCTCAGATTCCTTGTCAGTCACTTCTCTTCTTTTCTTTCCTAAACAATCCTTGGGGATCTTGTTGGAGATGCAAGGATCCTTTCATCACTGCCCAAGCTACTTTATTTCCTACATAGGCCTTCTAGCATTGTCTTCCCTTTGATGCTTGGTCATTGAATTTGATAAATTTAGCTCCATTTTGACATGAAAATGCAAGGTTTGCACTCCTTTCCTACCAAGGGAACAAAACCTCAATGAATATGCAAAACGGGAAACTAAAGGTAGTAAATGACCTAATTATTCACTAAAAAGCCTAGGAACGATCCTAATTCGGGGACTAAATATGCTCAAATATGAGTCACATTAGGAACCACCTCCACAATTGGTTAAAGGGTTAGAGGAATATGACCAAAGAAACTCGGTGATCGAAGATACCGAAACCATCAATGTGGGAACCACCTTAAAGCCAGAAGAGCTTAAGACAGGAACTACCTTAGATCTCGCAGAAAGAGAAGGGTCCATTGACTTGCTATTTGAGTTCAAAGATGTTTTCGCATGGTCTTACGAAGATATGCCGGGAATTGATAGGGAAATTGCAGAACACAAGATTCCGATCAAACCAGGGTTCAAACCAGTGAAGCAGAAGCTACGCAGAATGCGTTCGGAATGGTCTTTAAAAGTTAAGGAGGAAACTGATAAACGGCTTAAATCCGGGTTCATCAAAGTATCGGAGAATTCATATAGGGTCGCCAATGTAGTGCCAGTACCGAAAAGGATGGAAAAGTTCAGTTGTGCGTGGACTTTCGAGACTTGAACAAAGTTAGTCCGAAGGACAACTTTCCATTACCTCACATCGATATCTTGGTTGACAATACCTCGAATCATGCATTACTATCTTTCATGGATGGATATGCCGGTTACAATCAAATTAAGATTGCCGAGAAAGACATAAGTAAGACAACATTCACATCACAATGAGGAACCTATTGTTACACAGTAATGCCTTTCGATTTAATAACTGTCGGGGCAACGTACCAGAAAACAACAACGACGTTGCTACATGATATGATGTACAAAGAAGTTGAAGTTTATGTCGACAACATGATAGTCAAGTCAAAAGAACGTAGTGGCCATCTCATAGCACTACGAAAAATCTTTCAAAGATTACGAAAGTACAACATGAGACTGAATCCACAAAAGTGTTCTTTCGAGGTCACCTCTGGAAAACTGTTGGGTCATATCGTTAGCCACCGTGGCATCGAAGTATACCCATCAAAGATCAAAGCCATTATAGAAATGCCCCATCCCGAGACCGAGAAAAAAATTCGAGGTTTCTTAGGGAGAGTTTAATACATAAGCCGTTTTGTTACGAATTGACAATGATTTGTGAGCCGATCTTTAAGAAACTGAAGGTCGGAGAACATGTTATGTGGGATGACCAGTGTCAGGCCGCATTCGATAAAGTAAAAGAAGTACTGTCTTCTCCACCAGTTTTGAGCCCACCAGTAATTGGGCTGCCACTATCGATATATCTAACTGTTACGGATACGGCAATGAGGGCTATGCTAACCCCAAACAGTTGACAAAGAAGAAAGAGTTATTTACTACATTAGTAAAAAGTTTTTAGACTATGAACTAAAGTGCACACCTCTTGAAAATATGTGTCTGGCCCTTGTCTAGGCAAAGAAGAAATTAAGACATTACATGCTCAGCTACAGTGTGAGTGTCTACTAAAAAATGCATCCGATCAAGTACTTGTTTGAAAAACCAGTGCTAAATGGAAGAATGTCGAGATGGACCCTCATGTTATCAGAGTTCGATCTCAAATATGCACCTTTGAAGTGATCAAAGCAAGGGCGGTTGCCGATTTCCTCACAGACAACCCGATCGAAGAAACGGAAGTCATTGACACTTGGTCATTTCCCGACGAAAACGTGGTACATGTCGAGAATGACATATGGGATTTTTATTTCGATGGAGCATCGAACTATATGTCATATGGAGTGGGTATAGTTCTTATCTCGCCAACAGGTGAACACGTGCCCGTGTCCATCAAACTAGATTTCAATGTCGCGAACACCACCGCTGAATATGAAGCATGTTTGCTTTGTTTGCGCAGTGCGCTAGACTTAGGTGTAAAGAAGTTGCTAGTTCATGGAGACTCGTCCCTTGTGATCAATCAAGTGGATGGGTCATGGAAAATTAAGAGCCAAAGTTTAGCCGCATATCAAACCAGAATCGAAGAATTGGAAAAATACTTCGAAGACATTCGATATGTACACCTCCCGAGAGAAGAAAACAAATTTGCATATGCATTGTCCAAGTTAGCTGCTTTGATCAAAATTCTCGACCACATAGACAGTATGCCAATATGTGTCGAAAGAAGATCGTCACCTGCCTATGTGAATGTAATCAATAATACCGAGGAAGGTGAAATCGAACCGCGGTACACAACCATTTCGAAATTCAACGAAACAGGAGAGTATGCTCCCGACCTTGGCATGCGTGGAAAACGCGCCCTATGAATGTTATCCGTCCAGTTCATTAAGACCGATGACAGGCAATTGTAGAAGAAGACATCTCAAGGTGTTTTGTTACGATGCATCGATAAACCGACAGCTGAAAAGGTTGTGGAAGAAGTCCATGACGGTGAGTGTGGGCCACACATGAATGCCCATATGTTAGTCCGTAATATTATAAGACTTGGTTATTATTGGACAATGATGGAAACAGATTGTTGCGAATATGTCGGACACTGTCACAATTGTCAGATATTCGCAAATGTACAGCATGTAGCACCTTCTATGTTATACACCATGACGTCACCCTGGCCATTTTTAACCTGGGCAATCGACATCATCGGAAAGCACACCCATCAGGAACTGGAGGACACTATTTTATCCTCGTTGCAATCGAATACTTCAGGAACTGGGTAGAGGCTAAGTCTTACAAAGTGCTGAAAGCAAAGCAAGTAGCACAATTCATTCAGAATGACATCATTTGCCGGTACGCAGTACCGCATGAGTTCATCAGTTATCATGGAACTCATTTCCAACCTAAGATCGAGGTTATACTTGAGAAGTATAAAATCAAACATCACAAGTCATCACCATACCGACCGCAAACGAATGGTGTGGTAGAGGCTGCCAACAAAACAGTTACAACCATTTTAAGGAAGATGTCCGACAACTATAGAGAGTGGCCAGAGAAGATACCCTTTGCATTATGGGGGTATAGAACTTCAATTAGAACAGCCACAGGAGCAACCCCGTATTACTTGGTATTCGAAATGGAAGCGGTTCAACCAGTTAAGCTGGAAGTACCGTCCTTAAGGATCCTATTAGAAAGTCAGGTTCCTGAAGCAGATTGGGTTCAAGCAAGATATGATTCACTAGTCATGCTCGATGCGTGACGTTTGAATGCATTGTACCATGTCTAACTCTACCAAAAAAGGATAGAGAGAGCTTTCAACAAAAAAGGTGAAACTAAGGGGAATTAGTGTGGGAGATCTAATTCTGAAATCAGTTAGAGCTTTGTTCCCAACTGACCCGAGGGGTAAGTTCAAACCAAATTGCGGAAGCCCTTATTTGGTAAAGAAGATTTTTTCGGGAGTTGCTATTCGATTAACAGATTTGGATGGGAATGACTTCACAAATCCTACGAATTTGGACCAGCTGAAGAAATACTATCCATGACGACCTCATTCTCAAATGTCATGAAATAATTTTTGAACTGAAAATATTTTTAGAATAAGTTGTGAGTTATTTACACTGCATAAAATATTTTTTGTGAGAACTACGAACTCGGTTTGATTCTATTACAAAGCAGATACGTAGGAAACTCTTAGTTAAGAGTACAACCGAAACATGTAAAGTAAAAATGAAATTTTTGATGCAGAAACTGTGGATTTCTAATAAATAATAAGTTTTTATTTATTCTAACCCCGTTATAATATTTTATTCCGAGCGAAGCCCATCACACACAACTAAAAAGGAAAGCAGACAAACAGTAATAGTAATAGTAGATAGTAATGTCAAAGACTACTCTTTGCTACCCTTAGCCGGGCCGCACGCCCCGCCACGATGAGACGAAGTCTCACCTATCATCACTCGGGCTCTTTTCTTCGGAGGAACCATCAATTCTCCCCAAGGACCCAGTGTTTCTTTCACACTAGGTCGAGGACCAAGTCTTTCTGCAAGTGTCAACCCACTTTCGCTTCTCAGACCTAACCTCTTCCATGCATGTGAAAGCAAAGAGTCAGTCGTAGGAGTCGAGTTAGTCTCTATTTCGGGCATAGATGAAATCGGGGTCATCCCAGTAAAGAATTCTCGGTTCTTCTCCCCTCTCTTGTGGTATTTGTAATCAACGACTTTATCGTCGTAAAGTTTTCTCCGGGCCTTGAAAGAAGGTTCAATAGTCCACTGCAAATAAGAAGGTGACACCCAAGTAGAAGCAAATGGCTCAAAAATATGCCAGATAATCCTCCGAGTCCAGGACTCTAATCATGTATTTCACTTCGCGAGAGTCACTCCTTGAACTTGGCCACGAACAGGCTCAACAGCAGGAATCCGTTGCCAACGACCGACCTGTCGAAGAACACGGTACGGATAGATATGGGTGGACCACTCCAAGCACAAAAGAGTGAGCTGTCTGGTTCTATCAGTTTCAGACAAACCAGTAACTGCAGTAAGGCGAAGTCAGGGTAAAGCCCATCTAACATGTAACCCAGCATTGGCAGAAAGCCACTGTCGCTAGAAAGGCTCTCTCTTTACAGTAGGAAATTGACAATGATGAGAAGTGAAGCTTCTCACTTCATATGCACCCGGAAGCTTTCGTGGATCAACCAACTCAAGTCTCTCACACGGCCAGATATGTGAATAGGACCGAAAGAGAATCAGACTACAGAAAATGATGTCAAAACCCACTGAAAAAAAAGGAGGTGGGCAAAAAGAAAAAAAGAAGGAAAAAAAACCAAAAAGACATACCTGTAGAAGACGGGTTGATCCAGTAGAAGCAAGGTTCGGATTGGCCTTTCGAGCATCGAACCCAGCAATGATTTCAGTAAAAATGAGCCAAGCCGGGCTCCTACGTTGCTCCATTTGTTCAACAATCCGAATGAACTTCGCTTTACCGTAACAGGTTGGTGCCTCAATATGTCCTTCATAAGCATAAAGTTGAAGCATAGTCAATCCAAAACCCCTACTACGGAACGCCGCAGGAATTGATGGGTCCTCAGCACGACCTTACTTTTGAGCAATAGCGAGTAAGTTTACTCGCTCCCCATCAACAAAGGCACGAGCCTCATCCCGGAACAAACCAAGGAAATCACAGTATTTTTTAGCTCATCCCCTTTGAAAGTCGAGAATAACGGGAGTTAGCTCAATCTCCAACTTCCTAGAATGGCAATTTCTATTGGAAAAGGACAAATCTCCTTCTGGAAGAGCAAAAACATGATGGGTAGGATCCTAGAATTTTAAGCATTCATCAAGAAAGACAGTTTCAAGCAAGACCTATCTTAACGAGACTAGTCGTTTCAATCCCGTATCAACAAGTATTTAGGAATCCAATCCTTTGAAATCGGAAGCCCAAGATGACATGGTTTTCTAAGAGAATTCATGCTTAATAAAAGTTTTGTGAAGAAAAGAAAAGAAGTTATGACTTACCTCCTATCATGATCTCCTTATATAGGAAAAAACAAGGAGAGAGATCTACGGGTTTTAGGAAAGCCCTTGCTTACCACCCAAGCTATCCGGCCGAGGCCTTGGGGGCGCGGGCCTCCGGATTTCCTTACATCCCTTTATCGCTTGTTGCACCAATGTTCGTTGTCACGGGATTTACTTATTTTTCACGAGCCAGAATGGCCAATCTACATTTTTTATCCCCAGCAAGTCCATACTCAAATTAAAAAAAAAAACATGTATACTTACAGCTGTTTATGTTTTAGGAATCGATCACCCGAGTCAAAAACACAAAACATATTTGCTCATCGTCTTCCTTTGAAATTTCAAAATGAAATGATCCCGGGCGAAGCCCATCTTCAAAATGAAACTCCAGCTCCGGGTGAAGCCCATTTTCGAATGTATGTTCCGGGCAAAGCCCATTCTCTAAAGCAAAATGTTCCGGGTGAAGCCCATTTTCAAATGTATGTTCCGGGTAAAGCCCATCTTCAAAGCAAAATGATTCCTGGTGAAGCCGTTTTCAAATGTATGTTCCGGGTGAAGCCCATTTTCAAAATGAAGTAATGACTCCAGGCGACGTCCCTTTCCACGAGCATACCGTGTCAGAAACCCGATGTTTTAGTTCGGCCCTTGAGTCCCTCTATGTTTGAGCTATGATTTCCGAAATTTCGGGATAGCATTATGTGCTTTATGTTATGATATATGTCCAAGTTTAATCAGGTGCGCTTCAGTTAAGCACCCTAAAGTCAGAAACTTTAGACCCAATGCAACTGGGGGCTCTGTTCGCTCTCCAAGCTCCAGAGACCACCACAATGATATACGGAGAAGTCTCCACCAAGTAAAAGTGTTCAGGGTCACGTTACTAAGACGATAATATTCTCTATCGGAAAGCAACTAGCGATATTACAACAATACTACTGCTCAAAGTTGGGCACCAGGAATTAAAGCTCAAGCAAGCTATGATAATTAAAACTATTAACTCTAGTGGGTGACAGTGTGGGAGAAGTATCTCCAAATTATGATGGCAACCTCCTTTCGGAAAGCTTCGTTTTGGGTATAGTTAGCAGAACGCATACCAGCAGCATTTTGGTATAGTTAGCGGAACGCATACCAGCAGTATTTGGGTATAGTTAGAAGACTGCATGCCAACAGTATTTGAGATGAGACAGCAGAATGCCAAGACCAATGTTTGCTGAAGTACGATACGGATTTGGTTCCGTCACAACGGATACGTAGGCGCCTAAGGATAAAGCTCAATCTGCAATATATGCAAGTTTATGGGTTGACAACCAATGATGATGATTTGATGCAACAGAAGCAAGAAGTAATATCCAGCAAAGTTTCTGGTATGATCTCTTGTTTTGGCTGGCGAGCTTACATACGCAAGTCTAATGGACTCTAAACGACCCGCGGAATCCTCAGGTCGAGAGGGACCTGGGGTATACCTTGACTTTCGCCTTGTCCAAGCCTTAGTCAAAGTGGGGGCTCTGTAGATACCCGTATCCGTCGATATAGGAATTTACAAAAATCCCGACAAAACACCCGATGATGATAGGACACACGTTTACTTACACCGCTCGTTAGCGGATTTCGTTTAAGTGATGCAGGACAAGCGTTGTTAGACGGTTTTATAATTTAAATGAAATTTAAATTATTTTGAAATAAATGAAATTTATTTCATCAGTTTTCATATTTTCAAGTTTATTTAAAATTTAAGCTTTTACAATTCATTTGAAAAATAAATTATCGTTCAGAGTTTTTATTTAAATTTATTTGAAATGAGATTGTGATGGTTTTTTCATGTTTTAATCGCTTTATTTAATTTGAAAAATTAGATTTTAAAAGCGGTTTTTAACTCGATTTTAAGATAGTTTTTAGCTCGATTTTTGGACGGATTTTGGCACGAGGTTTGAGGTATTCTTTGACCCATCCCCCATCTTTGTATGGCATGGGTTCGAACCCCACTACTACCCCCTTTTTCCTTCTCTTTTTCCACCCCAAACCCACGACACCCAACACCCTTCTCTCCTGTTTTGCCCGAGCCCAACACCAACCAAACACCACCCAAACTATAACCCTAGCCCAGCCAACACCATCCAAACACCTTTCCCATTAACCCAACACTCAACCCAACCCATGCCCACGTCCAAACCCGTACCAAAACGCACCCACAAACCCAAACCCAAAACCTGTTTTGCACGGCAAAACAGGGGCCTTTCCCGAGCCCTTTTCAAAACCTCATCCAAGCCCTACTCCTTCCCTATATTTCCTTACTTGTTTCCAAACCAAGGAAGATATAACACCTCCTATAAAAAGCTCACACAATTTCCCATAACCGAAATAATCCTCCACAAATCATATCTTTTCCAAAATGGATTTATCTCCTTCTAAACTTCATATCTCAACCAAAATCTCGAATCCTTCCATAAACGAACTCCCTACCAAATAAAATACCGAACCATAGCACCCATTCCCCTTTGATACATAAGAAAAACCTCATAAACACAAAAAAGGAGGACGAAAGAGAACGAAAAGGGACAGAAAACCACTCGGTTTTGAGAGCTCGAAACCCTAAGAAAATAATCATCAATCTCACGTTCAAAAGGAATCTTAAACTCCTCTTCAACCCATAAACCAAGCATAAGGTTCATAAAAAGGATTAGACGAACATTAGAGCATCGATTTGCTCTCTTGTTCGTGTCTTCCCGCGTTTTGGAGAGCTACTGTTCCCGTCCATTTCTCTTTGTTTCAAAACCATTTTCACTTCTGTTTATTTAATCTTTCTTGTTCAAGAATTCCAGAACATCTTTCGGATTCAGATTTGAGTAACAAATGAAGTCACAATTTTCGTTTGAAAATCGTTGTACGAAGTACAACATAAATCGTGTTTTTTAACTCGTGTGGACATCACCTGTTTTAATTCGTTTTTAATCATTTCAAATTGCTTTTTACTTCTTTTTTTGCTAAAGTTCGAATTTTTGGAGTCTAAAGATTCCGTAACATCTTTCGGATTCAGATTTGAGTAAGAAACGAAGTCACAATCTTCGTTTGAAAATCGTTGCACGAAGTGCCTTTTACACGAGAAAATTCTTTTGTTTTTCGAAATTGATTTCGTTAAATTGTTTCAAAGTTGGTTTTACAATCGTCGAAGACACGCCTTCTAAGCAAAGCTTGCATACGGGATCCCGAGTGGTATCCTAGTCTACATGTAAGCTAAGGGTGCACAAAATCCGGTCTCTTTCCCTTCCTTTTGCTCGTATGGTACCCGGCCAAAGGGCCTTTTTATCGCTTTTATTTCATCATTTAATTAATTTCTCATGTTTGTTAATATGTTACATAATTATGACGTTAATGTTGGGTTAATTGCTATTTAGAATAGATAGTATATTGATCGCATGCATGCTTGTTTTTCAATTTATGACGATAACATGTTTAGTTAGAATAATTAACATGTTTAATGAATTATTTGTTGATTGTATGACGATAACATGTCTTAAACCAACTAAAATTAGTTTAATCCGTTCTCACATGTTTAATATGTTTTAATTACGAATTAATTAGTTTAGTTCATATGTGTTGTCTCGGTTTTCGTACCGAGTTTGAATCGGTTTCTGTGTCATAATTAATATTTGCGGTTTTATTTCAATTGTTATTGTTGTTTAATCGTTGTAATTATTGTAATTCATTTCAAGGAATGTAATTTGTACATTAAAATATGGATCTAGTTAGTCCTTTAGTTTGAGTCAAAGTGATTTTACAAAACCTTTGTTTTAATTGATTAAATGGAAGTATTTAATCAATTAAATTGAAGTGAGTGCAACTAAAAATGATAAGGCTAAGGTCGAAGTCCTATGTGAGTCGTGGCCTCATCATTGGCACATTTTTCGAGACACCTAGATAGGCGTTTCAAACGTGATGTCATGTGTCTTGTTTAGCATTTGTATTTAGATCGAGTTGTATCTTTATTTCAATTGTTTGCAAATTGATTCGACGAGAATCGTCTGGGTTATAATAACTAGTTCCCCAATGGCTCCCCAATTCCCATCTGAGCCATGTTTGTGAATTCTTGTTAGTATAGTTCAAATCAACCTAACATGCTAAATCACTTGGACAAAGTAGATTAGATGCATTAAACGATTAGAAACCAAGTTCACATGTTAGGATCAAAATTGTATTTGCATTCTCTTACAACGAATCGTAGTCTTGTCCAATTAGCCATCGTAGTCCTTAGTAGGGACCTTTTTTGCAACGGGCGCGGGTGGGTGTTTTATTAACGAACTTCCCATCACGTACTTTCATCAACGAACTCAAATCTCATTTATGGTTCCCAAATTTCTTTAAATTTGGTGGCGACTCCAAACGATTTTCAAACCCGTGGATAATCTGAATCCCACATCCAGAATTATAATGTGACAACAGCTACTTAACAAACCATTATCAAAAACGTTTTAACGGTTTCCAAAAGCTCGTTATAAAATCTCTTTTATCAACGGTTGTTAGATAATCGTTACCAGTTTAAGAAAACGGTATTTCGAAAACCGTTACTAAATTAACACCAGCAACGGTTTGTGGTACCCGTTGTTATGCTAAAGATACGGGTTTCTTGTAACCGTTATCATTTTCAATTATGAAAGAACGGTTTTTCAATTAAACCGTTGTCACTATTTGATTAGATTTACCAGCTTGACCACTGCATATAAAACTTTATCAGAACTTTCATAAATATTCAAGTTGACCAATAATATTCAATTTGACCAAAATAATTCTATAAATATATCTTCATAATGTTTTAGATCAAAATCTAAATCATCAAACATTTACTCTTTAATTTCTCTCTAAATTTCTCTCTAAAAAAATATGGCTGGTGTATCGGAGCTACAATCACATTCTCGTTACTCACAGCCTTTTACTTACATTCTTCATAATCTCCCGATTCGTTATGATGTGAATGGAAATGGTTTAATCCCATTCTGACTAATATGCTTAAATATTCTGACTAATATGCTTAAATATTGTAATGCATTTTGTCAAATGGTTACAAATTTTGACTAAGATGATAACATGAACACAAATTGGTGCCCAATCATACCAATATTACAAAGCACATACAAAAAAACATTATTCATCAAACCACAAAACCAAACTAAATAATATGAACATTTCCACACACTATCACTCAATACTGCCCCACTTTCCTTCACCAATGCCCTTGTCGCAACTCGCAATCACCTTTTACTTGTTGCACCTTTCTTTACCACTGCTCGAGTGCACCTCTTGTTAAACATCGGACAAAACTGATAACATATTAAACAAAATTGATAACATACCAAACAAATTTGATAACATATAACAAACATAAATCAACTACAGTTCAAACATAGAAATAGATGTCATATCCAGCAAAATTAGTAACATAACCAACAAAATGATAACATCTCAATATATATCAATAACTGATATCATTTAATGATAACATATCCAAAAAAAACTGGCAACATAATACTATAATTATAATGATTCGATTTAATCCCAAAAGATGGTAACATAATCAATAAAATGATAACATATCAATATATATCAATAAGTGAGATCACTAAATGATAACATACTCAACAAAACTGGTAACATATTAAGTAAACATTCAATCAAACTAAAGTATAAAGCAAACAAATAAAAATATTGTAAAAAAATGAACAAATAAACTGAACAAAATTTGCATGTGTCGATTATTAAACCCCAAACAAATAAACAAAAAAACAAAATTGGTTTTGCTATAAAAAATGAACTAGAAAAAAAATGCTATAACCATATACAAATAATAATACTATAAAAAATGATGACGAAATAGATTATGAAGATTTGTGAGGAGTTTATGAAGATTTTGAAGAAAGAAGATGAAGAGAGAGAAGAGAGAAGATGAACATAAAGAGAGAAGCAAGCAAATGACGGTAAATGTTTAGATTGTTAGGTTAAATGATGCTTTCAAATTGTGTTGCAGTTTTCGGGCATTAGGAAGACAAGAATTGTAATGTTATTTTAATTCCCAATATGTCAATCAATAATAAATGGTGTACAGTTCCTTGTCCCCATCACTTCTCTACACATTTCCCTGCAAATGATACTTCCAACCCGTCTTAAGCTTGTGACGGATATATCCCTCACAAGCAAGACTAATTGCTATTTTAATATGGTACGTGTAATTTAGAGGTGATCAAATGAGGGTTTGTATAGGATATGAATCAAGTTTTTGTTATTTTTTGGATCCCAGGCAAGCGAGTTAGCGGGTTTTGGATGGTTTATTAGAAGGCTAGGCGGCTTTTGTATTTCTCTTGAAATGCCTTGTTTGTACTTGCTTATTTGGCGGATGATATGGACAAGGGTTCAATGGACAGGACGACCCATAAACAACTCTAGACTGTAGTTTAAAGAAATTCCCTCCTATGGAGTAGTATTATTTTAGGTTTCATAGTACTTCCCACCTTGTAACCTTAATTCTATATAATTATCGACATTTTCTTAATCTTCTCTACAACAAAGTGTAAATCTCATCAACTTTATTGACAAATTTTCATGGGTAAGGGAGTAAAAAATTAGAACACTTGCATAATGTTTGTTAATTAAAGTGAGTCTTATCTAGATCATAAAAGTTACTCCGTACTACTGTGTGTGATATGTGATTATTTTCTAACATTTTAACACTTATTTAATGCTTTATCACATGTCATTTTCGCTCTTTTGAACGATTTCTAGTACAAATTGTTTCCCTTTAGTTCATTTGGCTCTAGATAATGCTTTGTACGTGAAACAAGGCAAAATGAGAGGGAATTTGTGCATTTTGGAGCCATTTGGACGGAGCAAGGACTTGAGTGCGGAATCCTAGCTTAGGTGCGGTCTGAGCTCACTTAAAGACCCTTTGGATGAGCTCTCAAGACTCCTTGGCCCTTAAGGAGAAGCTATGAAGTAAGTAGAGTCGTCCATATAGCCATCCCTATGGGACAACGACCGCTATAGAAGAAGGGAAGCAAGAGGCAAGTGTTGGAGTCGGTCCCTAAACCCATCCCACCAGGACAACCACCCGTACCGGCCAGGAAAGATTTTTGTCCCACCGGGACGGTTCACTTATATACTCCCACTTTGTAATCTTTGGGACACAAAATCCTAGATCTAGTTTTTCATTTCCATGTTTTGAACCTTGTTAATCTTTCCTTAATCCTTTCATAATCAACCTTTAATTTCTCTAAAATTAGCCTAGTTTTAGATCTAGTTTTGGGTTGTATGAAGATTGACGTGATTCTCTTTTCCAATCAATCCAAGTTTCATACTTTTGCAATCTATTTGGTATAATTTCCTTCTCTTTTTCATTTGTTTACATTTGTCTTTCATTTTAGTTTTGCATATTAGTTTAATTGTTGGAATTACCTTGTTTGTTGCTAAAATAGAGTAATTCTCTCTCTTATTTGTTTGTTTATGCTTGTGAGTTTAGTTTTTTTACTAGAAATTGAATGCTTAGTTTACTTGTTATCAAAGTCTCTTCCTTTTTCTATTAATCCATCTTAATACTTGTTTAATTAGTTTTTTATCATAATCTTAGTCACCAATTGCATAATTAGTTATAGAAATCAATCTAATAACATGTTAATCACCAAAGTGTCAACCTTTATCATTTTCGTTATCTTAAATAACATGATTAGTAAGTAGTCCTTTAAGTAGGACTCGGTTGACCCCAATATAAGTGGTTTATTTTATTGATTCCATAAAATTAGTTTTTGGGGAGGATTAGAAAGGGTAGGCTAGAGGATGAATTTGTTGAATTCGTCAATTTTGGGTAATGTTGGTTTGTGACCCTTGTCCACCAACGGAAGTTGGTTAAGTCGGGAATCGGGTACCCGAAACATGGACCAATAGCTAACCTACATTGAGATTGAAAGGGAGAACCATGGGAGAGCACCTCTAGCCTTATGTTTGAAAGAGATATCTGAAAGGAGAAGTGGGATGACTTGGAACTTGATGAGAGCTTAATGACCTTAATTGGAGTTAGAGTGTCTTGAGAAAGTGCACATTCTTAGGGGTTTCGGGTTTCAATTTAAGGATTCCAACTCCGAACCCGAGAGGGAAGGAAGTTGGGAGGCTTAGTGTCCTATTATGAGCCCGAGAGAGTTAGTAGGCAAATTAGAGTCATCTCCCTCTCACATATCACCCCAATAACTAGCTAAAGGAATCATGACGATAAATTGCACTTGGTTGGCGGGAAGTCGGGTCCTAGGCCTTTTATCCCATTGAATTACAACTTTTAACTTTACTTGCTCAATTTCCATAATTAGTTAAATAGCATTTTAATTCATTTAGTTTAGTTGACTAGTTCAAAATATAACTCAATTATTGCCGACTTAGCTAAACTCATAAGCTAGAATCGATCACTATTGCAATTTCGCTAACCGTGAATTCGACCCTCAACTGCTACTTTGATACAGTGCGCTTGCGGTTTAAAATTACACATCAAGTTTTTGGCGCCGTTGTCGGGGAGCCATTTTTGCATATTAATTAATTCTAGTTTTGTTTACACTAGGTCTTTTTTTGCTACTAATACTTTTCTTGACTGTTGTAGGCACTCCTTTGCATGATTAGGAGGAAGCAAAGAGGTCCATCACTCGAAATTGATCTCGAAATTGAAGCCATCACTAAGAGACTCAACGCTTTACGTAGAAGGGGGTTGATAGAAGCACCATTTGTTGAGGAACCTTTAGTAATGGAAGGTGTTTTAGAACAGCCGGGTAATCAAGAGTTCTTTGATAATCCTTTTGGAATTTTCGAATAAGCAACTATGGCCGCGGTTCCTATGATAGACAATTTGGCTCCCAAGACGATAATCAACCTAATTATTGTCAAGCCACCAATTTAAGCTAACAACTTTGAGGTGAAAGGTAAGTTACTACAATTAGTCCACATGAATCAATTCAGAGGAGGTGCAACCGAAAACCCCAACGAACATATAAATGACTTTTTGGATAGTTGTGACATGTACAAGGCCAATGGAGTTTCGGATGATGCCATTCGCTTTAGGCTATTCCCTTACTCCTTGAGGGGAAGTGCCAAGTAATGGCTCAAGAGTTATGCCCCTGATTCTCTAAGGACGTGGAATGATGTCTCAAAAGCTTTCTTGAAAAAGTATTTTCCGCCTTAAAGAACCGCCAAGATCAAAAGTGAACTCCAAGGATTCACTCAACTTGAAGACAAAACTCTCTATGAAGCATGAGAGAGATATAAGGCACTTCAAATATTATGTCCTCATCATGGAATTGGGGATGATGACCTCATCAACAACTTTTATGAGGGGTTGAACAATGAAATGAAGATGAACTTGGTCCCGGTTACGGCAAGGGAGCACTTGAAAAGATTATTGATCATAAAATGACTAAGGAATTAATTGAAGAAATGGCATCTAGGACTGTCTATTGGAACAATGATCGACACAAGAGAAAAGGAAAAGCAAGTGTTGAATCGGCAAATTATTTGGAAGTCGAGGGTTTGATTGAAGAACTAAAGTAACAAGTGGCCTTGTTGAATGCTAGCAACACCCCCAACAATTCTTCACCAAGAGGGTACAAGTGTATAGCTTTGAGTTTTGTGGTGATCAAGGGCATCCACCCAATGGATGCCCCTTGATGGTGGGAGAGGCAAATTGCATGGAACAAGTGAATGGAGTGTGGGAATCAAGTCCGACTAGGCAAGCCTTCAACAACAATCAATATCATCCCGAAATGAGAGCACACCCAAAATTTTCTTATGGATCACAAAATGTCCAAAACCCCACCTTCCAACAAAAACCACAATTCGAACCCACTTTCCAATCCCAAAAGTAAACTCAAACCTTCAATCAAGGGCCACCCGGATTTCAAGGAAGAAGTTTCCAACCAAGACTACAATTTCAATCACTTAACCAACCAATCACATAACCCTTTCAACAACCCACTCAACCACAAGCACAACAAAAGTCCAAGTTGGAGCTCATGATGTAGCAATTGATGACCAACCAATATCAATTCATCACTAGCTTAAATCAAAAGCAAGAAGAGAACACATCCTCAATTAACCAATTGAGGAGTCAAGTGCAAGCATATCAAAGGATAACGGATAATCAAATTTCACAATTGGGCTCTCAAGTTAGCCAATTGCAAAGCCCAAATGGGAGATTTCCGGGAAAGACCAAGGAGAATCCAAAAACCATAAATGCTATACACTTGAGGAGTGGTAGAGAGTTGGAGTCTTGAGTACCTTTGAAGAAAAGAAAGAGTAGTCAACCGGATTGTAGTTGGGCCATCAAAGGAAGTTGAAGATGATCTTGTGGAAATTGTTGTGGAGACACCCATGATAGTTGATGAGCCACAAAAGGTAGTTGAAGAACCCAAGGAACAAGTTGTGAAACCATATGTGCCACCAATCCCCTTTCCTTAAAGGTTGGCAAGGGCAAAGCTTGAGAAAAAATATGGAAAATTCATGGATATGATGAAGGAAATTAGCATCGTAGTTCCATTCATTGACGCTATCAAAGAAATTCCAACTTATGGAAAATTCTTGAAGGAGTTGATTGTAAACAAGAATTCCTTGGATGCTTCAGCAACGGTGAATTTGTCTAAAGAATGTATTGCCATTTTAATGAATGAGTTACCCCCAATGTTTTAAGACCTGGGGCGTTTCTCAATACCATGTGCTATTGGGACCATTCACATTGAAAGCGCATGTAGATACCTCAGTTCTACACCTCCCGCCAACCACCCAGTGACGATTGGGCCGCATGTTTGATACGCGAAGCGATTTATGACAGTCCGTAAGTTCATCGACAAGTGATAGCTCAAACACTCGAGTCAACCCCAGGGTCGTCATCTACGCACTGATACGGTCGTTTTGACAGTAATTAGAGTTTATTTGGTGTCGGGTCTAAAACTGCTTCATTTTCTAAAAAACCGTTTATATGCCGAGTCACAAAATGTTCTAGAATTCTCTGGATATTTATTTCTAATTAAAATTAATATTTTTAGTAAATATCTACCGTAATATTGTGTTTCATGGAATAAGGAAGTGTATGTCTACCGAAATTCTATAATAAAACGCGGAAATCTTTCTTGCCGGGGAGGAAACCTCTGGGGAAATGACGCAGCAGGTGCTGCGCCTCTTCGAAGGATTGCAGCTCATGTTGCGCCTCTTCTCAAGCCCTCTTTTCGCCTTTTCCAGAATATTTTTGTGATTTGTTTCTGATCTGAATATTATTTGCGCACATTTAGTCCCCTAATTGAGCCTATTTTGCATACTATTATAACATTTCATGACCGTTCTATCCGTGAATTCCTTCCTATTTTATTTTCCTATTGCATTATGTTTGTTTTGTAGGAAAGAAGATAATTAGGCAGAAATTCCCGTCTCCCGTGCATATTTGGAAGATTATTGATGATATTGGTTGAACGAGTATGGAAGGAGAGGCAAGAACTAAGATCAACAATGCAAGTATAAGAAGTATGTGAAAGGAAGAAGCAAAACACCCTGACGAACAATCCGAGCGTCCTAGTTTCAAGACGCTCGTCGCCACCTCAAGCAATCCGAGCGTCCCGACTGCCAAGCCGCTCGTCTCCCCTGCCCACGATCCGAGCGTCTTCCCCCTTTGTACGAGCGGACCGTGACGTTTTCAGCAAATATGCTCATCTCTTCGAAATACTTGCATTTCCCTACTTAGAACTTAGAATTGTTAATTACTAATTTAGCCTTATTTAACCTAATCATGCACTACTATATATACCTCATTTGATGATAATCAAAGGGGGGCTCTCTTAGGAGGAAATTCTCTTAGATTAGATTAGGAGTATATTAGAATAGATTAATCTCAATCTTTCCACAAAAGTACACATTAATCTTTCCTTAATCATTGTTCAAGTTTATTATTATTGGGTAATTGAAGATTATTGAGTTATTATTGAAGGATTGACAACCCTTCATCAATCAATCAAGTTCTCTTCTTTTATTCTTGCTTTATTATTTGGATCATCTCAAGTTTGGTATAATTCCTTTACTTTTTACTCTTTTTTGTTTATTTCCTTAAAGCTCTTATCGTGTTTACACTTGTTGTGATGATTGACACCATTGATGACATGTTTTCCATGATAATGGATGAGTAGTTTCCTTAACTAGGATTAGTGGGTAATTAAGGGAAACAAACATGGGGAATAATAATGCTTAATCCAATATGTTTCCATAATTAATTTGCTTGCTTGTTCTGATGTCAACCTATGCACATGTTATGTTTGATGAAATGCTAAGCCTATGAATCCTTGCATTTACAACCATCTCTTATCTATTCAACTTGACTTGTAAAATATAAACCAACTTGAGTCTAGTTAGACCATGCATAGAAGTGATTAGGGGGAAAGTAAGTCGACTTGTAGGTGTTGTACAATCTAATCGATTCGGCTCCGGGACCCAACTCTTCCTAAGAACCATAAGACATAAACCAACTCGGTTCCTTTACAACATCAATTGCTTGCAACTTTGTGAACATGTTTGTATGGTTAACTCCCATAAATCCCCTATGAACCCATGATATCCTAGTACTTTTAATCATTTGTTTACATCTTTCCTTTTATTTCTTGTTTTACTTTATTGCTTGCATACAACTACAAACCCCATCAATTATGACACTCACATAAATTGAGATAGATAGACTTAGAACCCAAAGCACACCGTCCCATGGATCGACCTCGACTTACCACTAACTAGTTTTTTGTTGAGAATATAAATGTGTTTTATTGGGCGTACAACGACACGCTCACGCCAAAATGGCGCCGTTGCCGGGGACGGTGTCTTGTGATTAAGTTCTTGCTTGTTTGTCTATTTTAATTTTGCTTTAACGTTGAGGAACTTGTTCCTCAAGGATTGTTCTTACCATTTTTCGTGTAGTTTCCATGCTTGTAGTTGTTTCCTTGTCATAGCTATGATGACACAAGACTTTACATATGGAGTATATGGTGGATCTTTTGAGTATGACTATGGGTATGGGGAGTTTGAGGAGCAAGTCAACACAAACCTATCTTACAAATTATACAATGAAAATCCTAACTACTACCCCAATTTTTCCCACCAAAATCACCACATCCAATATCCACAACAACCACCCACCCAATACCCACTTCGAAATGAATTCCAAATGCCACAATACAACCACTTTCACACCCACCCACAACAATAAAATGAGCCCATTCAAAATGTGATTCTCCAAATGATGGGAGATCAATAAAACTTTTTCAAACAAATGCTAGAAGAGAGCCAAAAAAGGGACAATGTCCTTCAAGGCATTGTTACCCAAGGTGAGGAGTTGGAGATTCAAATTGCCCAAATGAAAGAAGCCCAAGTAAACACTCCTCACCATCCCTTAGACATTGTCCGTGAATGCGAGTTTGAAGGAGTGACCTTTGATATGGAAGATGAGAGGTGGGGAGAGCCAATCTCTTTGAGCTCTTGTGAATATGAATGTGTGGTATTTGATGAGGAAGATATGAGGTTGAGTAAGCCAAATACTCTTAGCCTTTGTGAGTATGAGGGTATGACTTTTGATGTGAACATTGAGATAGTGGAAGAAGAATTGTTGAGGAGTGAAGCTCCCAATTATGATTCATATGAAGATAGTAATGATGACAAGACCATAAAAGCTGCTTATGAAGAATACGTGTCTTACAAGGACCTTTGGAATAGGGGAGAAGAATGGACTTGTGATATCTCCTTGTTTGAGGAGCCTATCCTTGAGAAGTTTGAGGTATGATTCCGTGAGGAAGATGAATGTCTCTTTCCTATTGACCATGAATACTTTTTAGCACCCACCGTGGAACCAATGATTGTTGGAGATGATATGGTGGACCTTCTTCAAAAAGTCAAAGCATCATACAACGGGTACTTGGTGGAAAAGCTCAAGAACAAACTTACAAATGAACTTGCTTGTGGAAATTTGGCACCCAGAACATCAACCCCTAAGGTATCCGGTCATCAATGTTATGAGAATTCTCCTTCTACTCTTGAGGGATTGATAAATTCAAATGTTATCATCATCACAAAAATTGAAGAAGAAGGTGGTAAGTGGAAGTCTCCGGACGAATATGAACCATGCTTCACACCTTGTGTTGACAAGAATCATGGGCTTATTGGTTTGAAGCATTGGGAAAGCTCTAGTGCCAAGGACAAGATGAAAGAAAGAATTTACGATAAGCTTCCTTGGCCAAATTTCATGCTCAAGTGGAGCAACCCATACATATGCTTATTTGGAGCTTGTTCACAAGCTTTTGATCTTCTTCTAAGAGCCTTAAGCTCTATAGACAAAGAATTTCTACAATTTGAACTAGTTTGGTGGAGTCCTATCTCAAACCACCATTTGTAAGATATTTCTCGAACCTTTACCTTGTATAATATTGTACATTTTTCGCACTTTTATTTATAATTTCTTGCATGAGAGTAGTGAGAGAGAGTTTTCTTACATTCTTATTAAGCAAAATTTCAGAAAACGATAAGGAGGAGTAACAAAAGGGTGCAAGGGTATGATCTTGGAAAGAAAATAATGAAAAGTATGAAAAGCAGCACGGGACGCTCGTCCTCAGCCTCCTTGTGGGTACTGTTTGGCGCTGACTTGAAATCCGAGCGGATTATAGGATAAGACGCTCGTCCAGGAAGAGACGCTCGTATTAGCAGAATGACGCTTCTCCTGAGAGGCACCTCGAAGAAAGTTTTGCACTGGATAAGAACCCGAGCGGATTCTGAGGAAGACGCTCGTCCTACCTCAGCCGCTCGTCTCAAGCTCGATATGCTCGTCCTCAGTCCCCACCAGATGAACCAGAATCACTAGAAGAGAATCCGAGCGGATTCTCCACAAGACGCTCGGACTTCTTCAGCAAGACGCTCGTCCCGACACTGATGCGACCATAATTGGCGCATATTTAGCCCCCGAATTACCATTGTTTCTATGCTTTTTAGTGCCTATTTGGGTCATTTCTTATCTTTAGTTCTTTGTTTTGCATATTCTTTGAGATTTTGATCCCTTGGTAGGAAAGGAGTAAGAATCTTGCACTTTCATGGCAAAACAAGGCTAAATTGATCATATTCAATGACCAAGCATCAAGGAGAGACAAGACTAGAAGGCCTTTGTACATAGCATAGTAGAAGAGCATTGTTGAGAAAAGGATCCTTGAGTCCCCAAGGAAATCCCCAAGGAATCCATGAAGAAAAGGGAAGAAAAAGAAGAAGAAAAGCTGCTGAACTACAATCCGAGCGGATTGTAGAGAATCCGTCCGTCCCTCCCGGTCCGGGCGTCCTCACCAGAATCCGCTCGGATTCCCCATGCCCAGTCCGAGCGTCTTGTTCCTCGATCCGCTCGGATCGTCCACCCAGATCCGGCCGTCCCGACTCCCAGCCGCACGGATCACAACACAGCACAGTTTCGTTCTTCAAGCTACGAAATGGAGAAGCCCTTCTCTCGGACAATCCCGGAGGCTCCTTGCTCAACTTAAAAAGTGTAATTACTAGTTTAGCCCTTAGTTAACCCTAATGCATCCTCCCTAATTTTCACTATAAATACCCCATTAGTCTAATTAGAGGAGAATGTTCTTCTTATCAATAATTAGAGTAGTTAATATCAATCAAATCTCTCTTCAATATTGTAATCAAATATTAATCAAGTTTTAATCCAAGTTTTAGTTCTTTAATCTCTCTCTAGTTCTTCATTTATTTTGGGTAATTAGAAGATTATTGGGTTTATTGGGAGATTGACAACCTTCCATCAATCATCAAGTTCTTCTATTATTCTTGCTTTATTATTGGAATCATTAGTAGGTATAATCTCTTAATCCCTTTTTAATTATTGTTAATTACTTTCATTTATTCATCATGTTTCATTATGTTAGTATGATTGACAACCTTTCTAGCATGATCAATATGATAATGAGTGAGTAGTCTCTTAGCTAGGGTTTAATGGGTGATTAGGGGAAACCAACATGGGGAATGATTCATGCTTAAATTAATATGCTTTCATATCTTATTTGCTTGCTTGTTTTGATCTTAATACATGCACATGTTATATTTGATGAAATGCTAAGCCTATGAATCCTTGCATTTACTATCATCTTCTATCCTTTCAACTTGACTTGTAAGACATAACCCAACTCGAGTCTTGTTAGACCATGCATGTGTTAAGTAGGGAAGATTAAGTCGACTTGTAGGTGTTGTACAATCCAAGAGATTCGGCTCCGGGACCCAAACTTTCCTAGGATTGTAAGATATAACCCAACTCAATCCATCACAACAATAATTGCTTGCTTATAATTTGAGAACATGTTTGTATGATCATATCCCATGACTCCCCTATGAACCCATGACACCCTAGTGCTTTTAATCAATTGTTTACACCCTTATTTCATTTACCTTGTTAGTTTATTTTCATTGCTATTTTAGTTTAGTGACCTTCTACATCAACCCAATTTGTGACACCCCTAGACACCGCTAGTTACAATAGAATCTTCATTTCAATACCCGTCCCTTGGGATCCGACCTTTACTTGCCTCTTTACTAATTGTAGAGTTGTTTGTGAAGTATAAATTGTGTTTTGTATCGACCATTGACCAACGACCACATATGCTTAATTGTGAACACCAAATGGCATCGATCAAAAATGGCGCCGTTGCCGGGGACGGTGTTTAATTGATTTAAGATTTCTTTTATTGTTTTTAGTTGTGTTTTTTTTTCACCTTGGGGAAGTAAAACTCCTCAAGGTTTGTTCTAATTGTTTTCTAGTTGTTTGATATTTTGCAAGAATGGATTTCATAGATTGTTTTGTAGAGGACCACTTGAGTATCCCTTACTTCAAGGATCCCATGCAAGCATTAGAGGCCTTAGAAGCAAGTAAGGCTAAGAGCATGTATTGGGAGTTGGAGGTGGATCTCTTTGAGGCCGCTCTAGCTAACAAAGAACTCACCCATGCACAATCCGAGTTGGTGCATAATATTCTAGTAGAAGCATGTTAACCCATAGAGGATGAGCAATCTATCCTAGAAGATATTCTACAAACTCAAGGGCAAGAGGAACCCATCATGGAATTTGAATACGATGAGGTTAATGAAAGTGAAGAAGAATATGTCATGAGAATGGAATGTTTAATGGAGATGGAGCAAATTCTCAATGAAACTCCAAAGGAGGAAAGTGAGGTACAAACTCCTACTTTGAAACCCCTTCCCCCAAATTTGAAATATGCCTACCTTGATGAATCAAAGACCAAACCCGTGATTGTTAATGATAGACTTGATGATGACCAATTGGGTAAATTGCTTAATGTGTTGAAACAACATGAAAAGGCTATAGGTTATAGTCTAGATGACCTTAAGGGGATAAGTCCCAACTTTTGCATGCATAGGATTCATCTAGAGGACGACCATAGACCTACCATTCAACCCCAGAGAAGATTGAACCCCCACATGCAAGAAGTTGTTAAAGGAGAAGTCATGAAATTACTTGATGCGGGGATCATATATCCCATATCGGATTCTTTGTGGGTTAGCCCCGTCCAAGTGGTACCTAAGAAAGGAGGTACTACGGTAGTGACAAATGAAAAGAATGAATTAATACCCACAAGAATGATCACCGGTTGGCGTATGTGCATTGACTACCGTAAATTGAACTCCGCAACAAGGAAAGATCACTTCCCCTTACCATTCATTGACCAAATGCTTGAGAGGTTAGCCTCTAACAAATTCTTTTGTTACCTTGACGGGTATTCGGGATTCTTCCAAATCCCTATACACCCGGATGACCAACATAAGACCACCTTCACATGCCCCTATGGCACTTTTGCATATAGACGGATGCCTTTTGGATTATGTAATGCCCCCGCTACTTTCCAAAGATGCATGATGAGTGTCTTCTCCGATTACCTAGAGACCATAATGGAAGTTTTTATGGATGATTTTAGTGTTTATGGAAAGGACTTTGACTCATGTTTGCATAATCTTTCTCTTGTATTGCAAAAATGTGAAGATGTTAGTCTTGTTTTAAATTGGGAAAAGTGTCATTTCATGGTTAATGAAGGAATCGTTTTGGGTCATTTGATTTCGGAAAAAGGCATCGAGGTAGATACAGCTAAAGTTGAGGTGATAGAGAAACTCCCACCTCCCGTAAATGTTAGAGGGGTGAGAAGCTTTCTCGGTCACGCGGGTTTTTACCGTCGTTTCATAAAAGATTTTTCTAAAATAGCAAAACCCCTCACTCAACTTTTGCTTAAGGATGCCCAATTCCAATTCTTGACGAGTGTGTTGAAGCTTTCAATAGAATCAAAGAAGCATTGATCTCGGCACCAATCATCCAACCCCCAAATTGGGAGTTACCTTTTGAGATTATGTGTGACGCTAGCAACTACGCCGTTGGAGCGGTACTTGGCCAACGGGTGGGGAGAGCTCTTCATGCCATCTATTACATAAGCAAAACCCTCGACCCTTCTCAAGTGAATTATGACACGACCGAAAAGGAGCTTCTTGCCATTGTATATGCTTTGGATAAATTTCGGTCCTACTTACTTGGATCCAAGGTGATTGTATTTTCGGATCACCGTGCTCTTCGACATCTCTTGATAAAGAAGGAGGCAAAACCAAGGTTGTTGAGATGGATTTTGCTACTTCAAGAATTTGACTTGGAAATAAGAGACAAGAAAGGAGCCGAGAACGTAGTGGCGGATCACTTGTCAAGGATCCGGTTTCATGATGAAAATGGAGAAACCCCGATCAATGACTCATTCCCCGACGATATCTTGATGGCTATTCAAACTCAACTTGAAAGGCACATCACCCCATGGTTTGCCGATTATGCTAACTATATTGTTGGAAAAGTGCTCCCTCCTAATATGAACCACAACCAAAGGAAGAGATTCCTATTTGAAGTGAAGAGGTACTTTTGGGATGATCCAAACCTCTATAAGGAGTGTAGTGATGGGCTCTACCGGAGATGCATCCCTCAATGGGAAATCCAAGGAATCTTGGAAGGATGTCATTCATCACCCTACGGTGGGCACCATGGAGCAAGAAGAACCGTTGCAAAAATCCTCCAATCGGGTTTCTATTGGCCCACGATGTTTCAAGATACAAGAGAATTCATCATTCATTGCGATGCTTGTCAAAGAACGGGAAATATATCTTGGAGAAACGAAATGCCACAAAGGGGTATTCTAGAGGTGGAGATTTTCGATGTTTGGGGAATTGACTACCAAGGACCCTTTGTGACATCTAACGGGAACAAGTACATCCTTGTGGCCGTAGATTACGTTTCAAAGTGGGTGGAGGCAATTGCCACCCCAAATGATGATGCAAAAACGGTCACCAAGCTTTTCAAGAAGATAATTTTCCCAAGATTTGGAGTTCCTAGAGCTATCATTAGTGATGGAGGAACACATTTCCATGAAAAGAAGCTTGCATCCCTTTTGACCAAATATGGTGTTCAACATCGAACCGGCTTGGGATATCATCCTCAAACAAGCGGTCAAGTGGAAATTTCAAATAGAGAGATCAAACAAATTCTTGAAAAAGTTGTGAACAAGACTCGGAAAGATTGGAGCACAAAGCTAGATGATGCTCTTTGGGCTTATAGGACGGCCTATAAAACTCCCATAGGTGCCTCCCCCTATAAGCTTGTATATGGAAAAGCATGCCATTTGCCAATCGAATTGGAGTACAAAGCTTATTGGGCAATCCGAGCACTCAATCTTGATCTCAAATTGAGCGGTCAAAAGAGGATGATCCAAATCCAAGAGTTGGAAGAATTCCGACTACAATCTTATGAGAATGCAAAAATTTACAAAGAAAGAACAAAATTGCTTCATGATAAGAGAATTCGACAAAAGGCCTTGCACAAGGGGGACAAAGTCCTTCTATTCAATTCCCGCTACCGACTCTTTCCGGGAAAATTGAACTCTAGATGGATGGGTCCCTATGTGATAACCGAAGTTGGGAAGTATGGAGATTTCGAACTCAAGGCCGAAGATGGAAGCAAGTTCAAGGTAAATGGTCAAAGGTTGAAGCCATACTATGAAGGAGCATTTGTTGGAGAGGTCGAGGCTACCTACCTCGGTCCTCCTTCTCCTTGACATCTCATCAAGAATGAGAGTTTGGTGGAGTCCTCCCTAAACCACCACTTGTAAATATTTCTAACTCCCTAACTTACACTTTAATTTTTGTATTGCATTTTTGTCATTTTTGGATTTTATTCACTTTGATCAAAATAATTGTCATAAAAAGAGAGAAGTGAGGGAGGGACTAATGATTTTAATTGATGTGTAGTGCTTTACCGTAGTGTGGGGATGGCAATTGCCTAGGCTATTCATGCCTTAGTAGTGCCCCCGCAATGAAGAACACAAGATTTGAAAGAAAGAAAGAATGATAAGGGAATGCGTTGGTGCACGGATGGAACTGAATCCGTGTACACAAGGACCAATCCGAGCGGATTCCTGACAATCCGCCCGTCTGCAGTGGATCCGAGCGTCCTGCTGAGAAGACGCCCGTCTTGGGCTGGGCTGAAAAGCGCAAATTCTTGTCGATGAAGAATCCGAGCGGATTTACGAAAAGACGCCCGTCTCTCGAGAATCCGTCCGTCTTGTGATCAATCCGCCCGTCTTGCAGCTGAAGAAAAACAAAGAAAAATCTCTGGATAAGAATCCGTCCGTCTTGTGATCAATCCGCCCGTCTCATCCAAAAAGAATCCGAGCGGATTCTCCAGAATCCGCCCGTCTCTAGGCGGGATTTTTGAAAATTTGAAGCTGAAGAATCCGAGCGGATTGCGCCTAATCCGCACGGATTGTCCCTGCAATTCGAAAATGTCGAGTTCTTTAAATACCCACCCCACCTTCATTCATTCATTCATTCACTCATAAACACTACCCATAACATCAAAACCCTCATCCTCTCCATCTCAAAAACAAAAACCCTCAACAAAACTCACCAAAATCAAATCAAACCATCTTTCAAATAACAAATCAATCACTCCATCTTCATTAACAATCGAAACCAAGCACAAAATCTTCACCTTTGAATTGATTTTTGTTCTCATAAAGGCAAAGCCTTTCACCTTCAAAATCAATTTGGGCATTCTACAAATTGAAGATTTTTGATCTTTTTCTTGGTTAGCTCATCAAATGGCAAGAACAAAGGGAGCAACAAAAGCAAAAGCAAAGGCACCAAAGACTACAACTCTTTCTCAAAGGCAAAAAGCTCTACAAATGAAGAAAGCTTTGACAATGGTGGTATCAACACCAAGCTTGGAAGTGCAACCACCTCAACAAATTTCTATGGAAGCATCACCCTCTACTCCGGTAATTAATCAACTCTTGCATTACCCGGAGGTAACATTCATTTCCGATTCTCATAGAAATACATTTGTCAAGTTTGCCATGAAACAAATTCAATCCACCAAATTCATATGTCAAGATGCTTTAGAGAAGTTGGGTGTTCTTGAACAAACAAGAGTCTTTTTCAATGCCATGGGTTTAAAGAAATTGTTTGAAATGAAGGAAGTAACATACCCCTCCCTTGTCTTGGAATTCTTAAGTTCTTTAAAAGTGACAAAAGTTGAGAATAGGAAAATATTGAGTTTCGTCTAGCTAACACTAGTAGACGCATTACCTTTCCGGAATTGGGTAAAATATTGGGTCTTAGCGATGAACATAAATTCTATAAGCAATATGGGAAGTATGATCCCGAGCCTCTTTGGGAGGCAATCTCCGGGAGGAAATTTGAAGATTTTAAAGCTTGTCGTGCTCTTTTGGTCCATCATCCGGGCATAAGAATATGGCACAAGGTTGTGGGAAATACCATAATTGCTAGGAAAGACACCAATCATTTTACGGGACTCGATTTTATCCTCCTTGAATCAACTTTGAATATTGGAAGAATTCACACCAAGCCTTACAATTCTTTGAGGCTATTGGTTGATAGATGGCTCCATGTAGATAGTGGGAAGAAGGGTCAAACCGTAATTGTTAATGGCGGCCTTGTCACGGTCCTAGCCAAGCACTTTGATCCTAATTTCAATAAGGATAGCAAGTACAAGGCTAAGGATGGTGGCCATCTTATTGATATGTCCACCTTGATTAACAAGTTTAAGTGGGTTGCTCACAATCCCCTTGATACCAAGTATGGGTGGCTTACAAGTGAGGCTCGATCATTCACTCTACCCGCAAAGATTTGCCGTCTTAGTGTCCACCGGACCAACTATTTACTCCCCCTATCCACGGAAGCCGAGTACATCATTCAACAACAAAAGGGTGATCATGAAACTCCCTCCTCTTCCATTGTTATACCACCTTACCCCTATGATTATGAAGAGTTCAAACCGCAAGGAGTTGAAATTGGAAAAGATTATGTCACTCTTCTAATGCAAGCCATGCACAAGCAAGCTTATGAAGATCGGAAGAATGCTTATTTGGCTCAATATCCTCCCCTCCTACATCTAGCTAGGCAAGGACTCCTTGATCCATCTTGTCCTTTGCCTAGTTGGGCGGATAGAGAAGCCTTATTTCCGGGTGCATCTAGGGACGTGGTGGAAGGCAATGAGGTTGTTAGAAATGATGAGGAATTTGATGATAACATTGAGGAAGAAGCAAGTGGAGATGAAGAAAGAGATGGTGAAGATAATGATGAGGAAGATGGTGATGAGGAAAGCAAAGAAGAAAGTGCCAAGGAAAGTGGCAATATGACCACTTCTCATGAGGGAAGTGATGACGATAGTAGCATGATGGAAGACTAGCCTTGGAGATTCCTACTCTCCCACGGTTTGTCTATATCTCTTTGTATTTTATTCCATTTTGATCATTGTTGGTTTAGTCCTAGCAACATCAAAGGACTCACACCTCGGTTCCTTTGAGGTGTTCTTTATTGTTCCCACTTTTGTAAAATCCAAAATGACAATCTAGTCTCATGCATAGCATAGCATGTGCATGAACTCCCCCATGCTTTGACATTAGCAATAGTGTCTTACTTGGTTTGGGGAAATTAATGCATACGCAACGGGAGGTAATTTAAATTATCCTCTCCGTCATAACAAAAAAAAAAAATCATGCATCATGTAGTATAGTTTAGTGTAGAATTGCATTTAGTATAGAAAATCATGCATCATCCTTGCATAATTTCCATCATTTTGGCCATTGAGGACAATGCCCATATTAGTGTGGGGATGGGAATTCTAACACTTAACTTTTATTCAAAAACCATAAAAATTTAAAAATTGAAAAACCAAAAACAAGTTCATTTCCCTTGTATATATTGTTTTGTATATATTGTGTTTGTTCATCCTTGTTCACTTTGATTGACTACGCCACATCCGAGACATGAGGATATTGAAGACCGCATGGTATGATCTTTCCAATCTCCTTTTTCTTCTTTATGTTAATGACTATGTGGCTTTATTTTGATTGATGCGGTATAACAACGTGAACCTAGGATTGCATTTAGTTTATATGGCATATTAGTTGGTAGAATCATTTGCATTAGGATGTATAAATGTTAGTTGCATCATGGCATGTAGTTTGCATGTTAGAAAATTTTGCGAAACCGTCTACTTGGGAAGCTTGACAAGTGTATATAGGCCCTAGTAGATGCTTTTTTCTTCTTAAGACTTTGCTTGTTAGAATATTTGTAAAACACCCTAGGATGTGTCATGCTAGTATCCTTTGACCCATGGTTTAAGGCCTAGTCAAGAGTACCTTGTGGTGTGATAACTCCTTGGCTACCGTGTATTCCAAGGTGACCCTTGAAACCATGCATACTTCTATCATTCATCCATGTTCTACCATACATTTTATCATCAAAGGGAATGGGCACAAAAAGAAATCAATTTGAGTTCAATGAAATGAAAAGTGAAAGAAAGTTTGCAAAAATGCATCAAAAGAAAAGAGGAGCAAAAATAGACTCCTAAAGCTTCAAATACAAGGCACCCTCGTTACTAATTGGGGTGACTTTGAAAATGTTCAAAAAGAAATGCAAAAAGTTGTCAAGTATTGAAATGCCAAAAATCAAAAAGAAGTGGCAAAGAAAGTGTTCTCAAATGTCAAATGCCAAATGAAATTGGGGGGAAAAACAAAAACAAAGCAAACTCCCAAAGTGAAACTCAAAATCTATCGATCCCTTTATCCATCGTATCCATTTTTGTGCATGGTAGAGAGGGGACGACCCTTCTTCTTGTCTAGGCAAGAGGGGAATTCCGCGATCCTCCAGTGTTTCTAACACCATAGGGAGTCTACTCTTGACAAAAGCATTTAACGATTGAGGACAAAGGTACCCTAGCTTGACACCTTTTGGAGGTGATTTATTGGTATCCTTCTAGGCTTAGTAGTTTGAACAAATTGCATCTATGAAGGATTGTGTACCCTTGAATTGCTTCCCTTGTAGATAATTTCCGCCACTTAGATGAGGAAAGTGGCTATTCTTTTGTAGATGCATCCATTACCTGATTTTGTGTGCTTAATGTTTGGATGTGTCGCCATTTTGGCAAGACCCACCTTGCCTTGCAAGAAGGCATCCTACCTCATGGTTGTCTTGTTGTGAGTTGAAGGGGCGGAGTGAGACCCGCTAATTGTCTCATATCGGCTATTGTTATTAGGTTAGTTTAGTATTGGTCCTAGTCTTTGTCACCTCTTTACTCGGGACGAGCAAAGGTTCGGTTTGGGGATATTTGATGCGACCATAATTGGCGCATATTTAGCCCCGAATTACCATTGTTTCCATGCTTTTTAGTGCCTATTTGGGTCATTTCTTATCTTTAGTTCTTTGTTTTGCATATTCTTTGAGATTTTGATCCCTTGGTAGGAAAGGAGTAAGAATCTTGCACTTTCATGGCAAAACAAGGCTAAATTGATCATATTCAATGACCAAGCATCAAGGAGAGACAAGACTAGAAGGCCTTTGTACATAGCATAGTAGAAGAGCATTGTTGAGAAAAGGATCCTTGAGTCCCCAAGGAAATCCCCAAGGAATCCATGAAGAAAAGGGAAGAAAAAGAAGAAGAAAAGCTCTTTGAACTACAATCCGAGCGGATTGTAGAGAATCCGTCCGTCCTCCCCAGTCCGAGCGTCCTCCCCAGGAATCCGCTCGGATTCCCCATGCCCAGTCCGAGCGTCTTGTTCCTCGATCCGCTCGGATCGTCCACCCAGATCCGGCCGTCCCGACTCCCGGCCCGCACGGATCACAACACAAAGACACGATTTCGTTCTTCAAGCTACGAAATGGAGAAGCCCTTCTCTCGGACAATCCCGGAGGCTCCTTGCTCAACTTAAAAAGTGTAATTACTAGTTTAGCCCTTAGTTAACCCTAATGCATCCTCCCTAATTTTCACTATAAATACCCCATTAGTCTAATTAGAGGAGAATGTTCTTCTTATCAATAATTAGAGTAGTTAATATCAATCAAATCTCTCTTCAATATTGTAATCAAATATTAATCAAGTTTTAATCCAAGTTTTAGTTCTTTAATCTCTCTCTAGTTCTTCATTTATTTTGGGTAATTAGAAGATTATTGGGTTTATTGGGAGATTGACAACCTTCCATCAATCATCAAGTTCTTCTATTATTCTTGCTTTATTATTGGAATCATTAGTAGGTATAATCTCTTAATCCCTTTTTAATTATTGTTAATTACTTTCATTTATTCATCATGTTTCATTATGTTAGTATGATTGACAACCTTTCTAGCATGATCAATATGATAATGAGTGAGTAGTCTCTTAGCTAGGGTTTAATGGGTGATTAGGGGAAACCAACATGGGGAATGATTCATGCTTAAATTAATATGCTTTCATATCTTATTTGCTTGCTTGTTTTGATCTTAATACATGCACATGTTATATTTGATGAAATGCTAAGCCTATGAATCCTTGCATTTACTATCATCTTCTATCCTTTCAACTTGACTTGTAAGACATAACCCAACTCGAGTCTTGTTAGACCATGCATGTGTTAAGTAGGGAAGATTAAGTCGACTTGTAGGTGTTGTACAATCCAAGAGATTCGGCTCCGGGACCCAAACTTTCCTAGGATTGTAAGATATAACCCAACTCAATCCATCACAACAATAATTGCTTGCTTATAATTTGAGAACATGTTTGTATGATCATATCCCATGACTCCCCTATGAACCCATGACACCCTAGTGCTTTTAATCAATTGTTTACACCCTTATTTCATTTACCTTGTTAGTTTATTTTCATTGCTATTTTAGTTTAGTGACCTTCTACATCAACCCAATTTGTGACACCCCTAGACACCGCTAGTTACAATAGAATCTTCATTTCAATACCCGTCCCTTGGGATCCGACCTTTACTTGCCTCTTTACTAATTGTAGAGTTGTTTGTGAAGTATAAATTGTGTTTTGTATCGACCATTGACCAACGACCACATATGCTTAATTGTGAACACCAAATGGCATCGATCAGACACTAAAGACGCTCGGATTCCTGCACTTACCTCGAAAAGCCGCCCGAGCCCGACCCTCAGCCGCTCGTCCAACACTACTTTTCTATAAAAGCACCCCCACCATCCCTCATTTCCTCACCTTATCTAAACCTAATCCACATATCTTCATCTTCAAACACTCCCATCACAACAAAAATCAACCAAACCCTAACTTTCCCGAATCAAAAATGATGAATCTCAAGGGAAAAGCCAGGAAGCTTGTTGAATCCGCCACCAAGAAACGCAAGGGCTCATCTTCTTCTTCCGGTCAAGAAAGAATGCCGCCAAGAAACTCCACCACCTCGCGGGATACCGGCAAGGCCCAATGCCCCGCCTTCCTATGTGCCTATCCCACCATACCCCACTCCTCATAGGCCATTCGCACCGCAAGTCCCCAATGCTCCGGATATGAATGATTTGATGGATCTTATAAAGAGGGTTGATATTGGAGTATACGATGGGAGGGTCGATAACTATTTGGCCCTCTATCCTCAATACTACCAAATGGCACAACAAGGGTATATCGACCCTAACGGCCCTCGACCATCTTGGGCTCAACCTCACCTTTTGTTCCCTAATCAAGGGAACCAAGCCGGGAACTTTGACGGTCAAGGTGGAAAATACTTTGGTCGAGGTGGCAGACACTTTGGTCAAGTAGGAGGGTATGAAGTTTAGGTGGGTATGGCTACCGCAATGATGATGATGATGATGAGTGAGAGATGCCTACCTCATCATCTCCAATCGTATGATACTCTTCTCTCCCTCTTTCTTATGTATAGTGCATCACATTTAGTTTAATCTTCAGTTACATCTATATCATATTGCATTGACATTAGTTAGTTCATATAGTATAACTTTCATTGTAATATACCTCACATGATTCATGTAGATAGTTTCATATAGACTAGAATTCATGCATAGTCACTAATGACCAATCCTATTCTTTTCTACACTAGAAATAACGTTTAAATCGGTTTGGAGAGGTTTGATCATAGGTGACCATAGTTTACTAGAAACCATGTATCATATAGTATAGTTTAGATTGCATTCATTTGTTATATATGTCATTTCGAATTGCATTTAGTTAGAGCATGCATTCATTCATATCATATCATTGCATTTGTACTTTATTTCAAAAAAAAAAATCAAAAATCCATAAAAATGTATTTCCTTTTTATTCCTACTCCTACATGTAAATGGAGGACAATGTCCAAAATAAAGTGGGGGATGGGAATTTATATTCCAAAAATGCATAAAAATTGAAAAATTTCGAAAAATCACAAAAATATGTCTTTTAATTTCATTAAAACAAAATACAAAAAAAAATTGAAAAATTGAAAAATCTAAAAACATGTTCATTTCCTTTGTAGTGTAGTCTTGTATATATTGTTTATATATATATTGTGTTTGTTCATCCTTGTACACATTGATTGACTACGCCACATCCGAAACATGAGGATATTGAAGACCGCATGGTAAGATCTTTCCAATCTCCTTTTTCCTCTTTATGTTAATGACTATGTGGCTTTATTTTGATTGATGCGCTATAAATAATGTGAATTTAGGATTGCATTTAGATTATATGGCATACTAGTTGGTAGAAGCATATGCATTAGGTTGTATATATGTTAGTTGCATCATGGCATATAGTGGCATTTAGGAAATTTTTGTGAAAGCATGTATTTGGGAATTTTGACAAGTGTATATAAGGCCCTTGTAGATACTTTTTCTTCTTAAAACTTTGCTTGTTAGAATACTTTTAAAACACCCTAGGATGTGTCATGCTAGTATCCTTTGACCCATGGATTAACGCCGACCTAGTCAAGAGTATCTTGTGGTGTGATAACTCCTTGGCTACCGTTTAATCCAAGGTGACCCTTGAAACCATGCAACCATCCATCATCCATATTCAACCACATTTTGCCATCAAAGGGAATGGGCACAAAAATTGTTCAAAATTTGAGTTCAAGAATTGAAATGAAAAGTCAAAAAGTTTGCAATTGCATAAAAAAGAAAAGATGAGCAAAAATAGACTCCTAATGCTTCGAATATAAGCACCCTCCCTACAAATGGGGTGACTTTGAAAATGTTCAAAAATAAAATGCAAAGAAAAATTGAAAAATTTTCAAGTGTTGAAAATGACAAACATCAAAAGAAATGGCAAAAAGAAAGTGTCTCAAATGTCAAATGCCCCAAGAAATTGGGGGGAAAAACAACAACAAAAAGCAAACTCCCATATGAAACTCAAATACTATTGATCCCTTTTCCATCGTATCCACTTTTGTGCATGGTAGAGAGGGAACGACCCTTCTTCTTGTCTAGGCAAGAAGGGGAATTCCGAGATCCTCCAGTGTTTCTAACACCATAGGGAGTCTACTCTTGACGAAAACATATAACGATTGAGGACAAAGGTACCCTAGCTTGACACAACTTGGAGGTGATTTATTGGTATCCTTCTAGGCTTAGTAGTTTGAAGAAACCGTATCTATAATGGAGTGTGTACCCTTGAATTGCTTCCCCTTTAGATAATTTCCGCCAGTTAGATGAGGAAAGCGGCTATTCATTTTTGTAGATGCATCTATTACTTGTTTTGTGTGCTTAATGCTTGGATGTATCGCCATTTTGGAAAGCCCCACCTTGCCTTTCAAAAAGGCATCCTACCTCATGGTTATCTTGTTTTGAGTTGAAGGGGCGGAGTGAGACCCGCTAATTGTCTCACATCGGCTATATTATTAGGATAGTTTAAATAAAGGTCTAGTTCTAGTCACCTCTTTACTCGGGACGAGTAAAGGATCGGTTTGGGAATATTTGAGGTGAATATTATTTGCGCACATTTAGTCCCCTAATTGAGCCTATTTTGCATACTATTATAACATTTCATGACCGTTCTATCCGTCAATTCCTTCCTATTTCGTTTTCCTATTGCATTATGTTTATTTTGTAGGAAAGAAGATAATTAGGCGGAAATTCCCGTCTCCCGTGCATATTTGGAAGATTATTGACGATATTGGTTGAACGAGTATGGAAAAAGAGGCAAGAACTAAGATCAACAATGCAAGTAAAAAAAGTACGCGAAAGGAAGAAGCAAAGCACCCTAAGGAACAATCCGAGCGTCCTATTTTCAAGACGCTCGTCGCCACCTCAAGCAATCCGAGCATCCTGACTGCCAAGCCGCTCGTCTCCCCTGCCCACGATCCGAGCGTCTTCCCCCTTTGTACGAGCGGACCGTGACGTTTTCAGCAAATATGCTCATCTCTTCGAAATACTTGCATTTTCCTACTTAGAACTTAGAATTGTTAATTACTAATTTAGCCTTATTTAACCTAATGATGCACTACTATATATACCCCATTTGATGATAATCAAAGGGGGGCTCTCTAAGGAGGAAATTCTCTTAGATTAGAATAGGATTAGATTAGAATAGATTAATCTCAATCTTTCCACAAAATTACACATTAATCTTTCCTTAATCATTGTTCAAGTTTATTATTATTGGGTAATTGAAGATTATTGGGTTATTATTGGAGGATTGACAACCCTTCATCAATCAATCAATTTCTCTTCATTTATTCTTGCTTTATTATTTGGATCATCTCAAGTTTGGTATAATTCCTTTACTCTTTACTCTTTATTGTTTTTTTTCATAAAGCTCTTATCGTGTTTACACTTGTTGTGATGATTGACACCATTGATGACATGTTTTCCATGATAATGGGTGAGTAGTTTCCTTAACTAGTATTAATGGGTAATTAATGGAAGTAAACATGGGGAATAATCATGCTTAATCTAATATGTTTCCATAATTAATTTGCTTGCTTGTTGTGATGTCAACCTATGCACATGTTATGTTTGATGAAATGCTAAGCCTATGAATCCTTGCATTTACAACCATCTCTTATCTATTCAACTTGACTTGTAAGATATAAACCAACTCGAGTCTAGTTAGACCATGCATAGAAGTGATTAGGGGGAAAAAAGTCGACTTGTAGGTGTTGTACAATCTAATCAATTCGGCTCCGGGACCCAACTTTTCCTAAGAACCGTAAGACATACACCAACTCGGTTCCTTTACAACATCAATTGCTTGCAACGTTTTAAACATGTTTGTATGGTTAACTCCCATGAATCCCCTATGAACCCATGATATCCTAGTACTTTTAATAATTTGTTTACATCCTTCCTTTTATTGTTTGTTTTACTTTATTACTTGCATACAACTACAAACCCGATCAATTTTGACACTAGCATAAATTGAGATAGATAGACTTAGAACCCAAAGCACACCGTCCCATGGATCGACCTCGGCTTACCACTAACTAGTTGCTTGTTGAGAATATAAATGTGTTTGATTGGGCGTACTACGACACGCTCACACCAGTTTCCAAATCCGTGTCATTCCTAAACTCTTCCATATGTTTAGTATAAATAAAGGCCTTCGGCCTCCATATTTGGCACACGAGTGTTCCACCCCTTCTCTCTCTCTCTCTCTCTCTCTCTTTGAATTCTAGACTACGCTATTGCCTTTCGACGCCTACGTGCTTGATCAATCGGCCACGTAAGCTCAGATCATTCTAAGTCCCAGTCACGTTGCATATGTGGGGTAATATCCGTATAATACCCTTTAATTATAGGATTATAACGCAAAATTTACATGTGATTATAGTCATAAAACGAAAAACATAATGAAACGATAAAGATTAGAAATAACCTTCGGTCCTAGTGCAAAATGGCAATGAGAGATCAAGGTAGATCTCCTCCTAAATGTTGCACCCAAGATTGTCCGAGAAATGCCCTTGTGCTAGAGAGAATCCCCTAATTGCCTTGCAATATTGAGGGGATTGTTTTGTGAGTTTGTGTTGGATGAGAGATCCGAATTTCGGGAGGCACAATTCCCAAAACCCTAAAAATTTTTAGCAAATAAATTAGGTTTCAAGTGAAGGAGAGAGCTCTCCTTTTGTCTCACCTAATTCGGCCAAAACCGAGTGGACAAGGGGGAAATGGGCTTCCATTTTCTCCTTATTTTTAACTCGTGGTCCGAGGCTAAAATGTATACAACGCGGTGTTTATTATAGACTGTCATCGGTTATCGGATATTAAATCATCAACTAATAACACGGTTTAGTTGAATTATTAATACATGTCCGACAAAGACAATATTGTATAATTATATTCAATATACATTTAATTAAATATAAAACGCTTATATTCAATTTTACGAATTAACCGCTTAATTCGTCTTAGCCATTATTATTTAATCCGTATTAAATAAAATATCTCAACATCACATTTTCGACTAATTATTAGTCAAATAACTCTTCAACTAATGGTTAGTCAAAATTGGCATCTACATGACTGTATTTTCATACCGTCACATCTCTCAAACGTATCCTATAGGTGTGACTTTTAGGGACCAGTTGATCACCGCAATCTGTATGACAATAACGTCAAACTTATCTAGCAAGCCAACCGTTATTGATAAACGTGGACCAACTGATAATAATACCAAAAGTATGCCCTTTGATCCTTTTAGAGATTTATAAGTCCTTGCACTAACTGTTAAGGACACCAGCCCCAACAAGCTCCCACTTGTCCGTACAAGTGTATGTGCAATGACGTTATCCGCACTAAGCGGAGGACACGGCTCAACAAACTCCCACTTGTCCGTACAAGTGTATGTGCGATAACCGATTCTCATATTCATTTAAAATTTCTCCCACTCAATGTAAAACAATTTGCGGATCCGGATCCGCAAAGGTCGTATTTTACAATCGATCTGTATCTAGAGTGGTTTCCCGACTAGAGAGTAACTTAACCGATAAAACGAATCCGTATCCGAGCATGGCCATGCATTTCGATTCTGACTCCTCGAGTGGCCCCGAGAAATATCGAGTACGATAAAGGCTGAATATTTCCTTCAACTCGACTCCTTCCGATCTAAGCACAGCATGAAATGACCCAGAAAAAATCTATTTGGCCCCCTGTTACGGATGACCGTGAGAAAGAAACCAAAGTCACCCAAAATCTGCCTTAGTCTCAAGAGACAGTCGATAGTCAAAAGAATTGACTCTTAGGATCACCATGGAAGTCCTATCCACGACCGGGCACCGAATGTTATAAAACATTTAGGACTCCACGTCGATGTCACAATTGTGTCCTACGAAATATCCGTATAAATCGCCTCTGTGATTGGTCAGTCAACCGGTTGACTTATGGCTCGTTGAACCCACCATCAACCAACGTCACAAAATAATTGCCAGAGTTATCAGCTCATGTGGGCAATTAAGGATTGAAAAATATAATGTTCGTTCAGTTCACTTTGTGGTGTTCAAAAATTGTCGTACAATTCCACATGAAAAACAAAATATATAAATATCAAAACGATGATGTCGTATAGAGTACAAAAGGGAATGAATCTAATCCATAAAAGAGTACTACAACTTAGGAACACGTTTAATTCCCATGGAATTAACGTGCCCTTCATGCTTATCTTGTCGTAATGCTTTAGTGAGAGGATCTGCTATGTTATCATCTGTAGCAATCTTTTCTATCACTACTTCCTTTTGCTCCACGTAATCTCGGATTAGATGAGCTTTCCGTTGTACATGTCTAGACTTGTTGCTAGACTTTGGCTCCTTAGCTTGGAAGATGGCACCACTATTGTCGCAATAGATGGTGATCGGGTCATTCGAACTAGGCACTACATATAGGCCATGTAAGAATTGACGCATCCATATCGCTTCCTTTGTAGCTTCAGACGCGGCATAGTACTCGGACTCGGTCGTAGAATCTCTGTAATGTGATTTGTTTCGAACTCTTCCGGTGACTGCAGCGCCATTAAGAGTAAAAACGAATCCAGACCGAGATTTCGAGTCATCTCGATCCGTTTGGAAGCTAGCATCTGCAGAATTAGGTTGCGCATAGCTTTTGAGAGCCTCCATAAGTCAATGCCCAATCTTTAGTCCTCCGGAGGTACTTAAGAATGTTCTTGACAGACCACCAATGTGAGTCACCCGGATCTTTGTTGGAATCGACTTGTCATACTCAATGCATATGCCACGTCCGGACGTGTGCATATCATGGCATACATGATTGATCCTATAGCCGAAGCATAAGGAATCCGTGTCATACGCTCTTTCTCTTCCGGTGTCTCGGTGCTCGAGACTTGCTCAAATGCACCCCCGGAGCCATAGGAAGGAACCCCTTCTTGAAGTTAGTCATCTTTGAATCTCTCTAGGACTTTGTCTATGTAAGACTCTGATCGAGAGATAACATCCGTCGTGATCTATCTCGATAGATACGGATGCCTAGAATTCTTTGTGCCTCTCCCAGATCTTTCATCTGGAAATGGTTTTTCAACCATACTTTCACCGAAGTTAAGAGAGGTATGTCATTCCCAATCAAGAGTATGTCATCAACATACAATATTAGGAAGACAATCTTGCTCCCACTCGACTTGATATATAGACATGGTTCCTCGACCGATCGAGTAAATCCATTTTCTTTTATCACTTGGTCGAAGTGATGATTCCAACTCCTTGATGCTTGCTTAAGTCCATAAATGGAACGCTTAAGTTTGCATACTTTCTTAGGATGTACTGGATCGATGAAACCTTCGGGTTGTACCATGTACAACTCTTCCTCCAAAAAGCCGTTTAAGAAGGCGTTTTTCACGTCCATTTGCCAAATTTCATAGTCATGAAAAGCGGCAATCGCTAAGATAATCCGAATGGAACGCAGCATGACTACGGGTGCAAAAATCTCATCGTAGTGCAAACCTGGCACTTGGGTGAAACCTTTAGCAACTAGTCGTGCTTTGTAGATATCTTGTTGACCTTCCACAGAATGCTTTATCTTGTAAAGCCATTTGCATTGAAAGGGACGAACCTTAGCAGGTAAGTCAACAAGATCCCACACGTTGTTCTCATACATGGAGTCCATCTCGGATTGCATGGCCTCAAGCCATAGCTTTGAGTCAGAACTGGTCATGGCACCTTTATAGGTTGCGGGTTCACTACTCGTTAAGAGTAGAATGTCATCTATGTCATGTTCCTCGACGGACCAATGTATCTGTCCAGGAGGAATAGAGACTCTTTCCGACCTCCTAGGTTCCTCGGGAATGTTAACCGCAGCCGGGATTGAAGGAATAGGTTCCTCCAATAGTTGCTCGGTACTTGGTTCTGGAATCTCCGACAGTTCGAAGGTTCTATCACTCTTTGCATTCTCGAGAAATTCCTTCTCTAAGAATGTCGCACTAGCCGCAACAAAAACACGTTGTTCGGTTGGCGAATAAAAGTAATGACCAAGCGTTCCTTTAGGATAACCTATAAAGTATGTCTTGACCGATCGCGGGCCGAGCTTATCCTCGTGTCTCCACTTGACATAAGCCTCGCAGCCCCAAACCCGTATAAAGGACAAGTTAGGGACCGTTCCCTTCCATAGTTCATATGGAGTCTTGTCAATGACTTTAGACGGACTTTGTTAAGTATTAGAGCGGTGACAAAGAGCATAACCCCATAATGAATCAGGTAAAACCGTGTGACTCATCATGGATCGAACCATATCAAGTAGTGTTCGATTTCTCCGTTCGGACACACCATTCAATTGAGGTGTTCCAGGTGGAGTTAACTGTAAGGCAATCCCACAGTCTTTGAGGTGTTGATCAAACTCGTGAGAAAGATACTCGCCACTACGATCCTGTGACTATGGTGGACTATTATAAATATCAACCAAAACCTTAAGGTGATGGTTGAGGCCCAACTATTATAAATATCCCTATTATGCTCCCTAACTCAAATGCCCGTTGGGCTTGAAGAGTGGTTAGTTGTGCACTGGCTCCCTCGTACCGTGTGCTGGGTTTCCACTTCGAGTTTTTGAGGAGTTTTGAGGTTGCCAGGATTCGAACCCGTGACCTACGGTCACACTGGCTCTGATACCACTTGTGGGGTAATATCCGTATAATACCCTATAATTATAGGATTATAACGCAAAATTTACATGTGATTATAGTCATAAAACGAAAAACATAATGAAACGATAAAGATTAGAAATAACCTTCGGTCCTAGTGCAAAATGGCAATGAGAGATCAAGGTAGATCTCCTCCTAAATGTTGCACCCAAGATTGTCCGAGAAATGCCCTTGTGCTAGAGAGAATCCCCTAATTACCTTGCAATATTGAGGGGATTGTTTTGTGAGTTTGTGTTGGATGAGAGATCCGAATTTCGGGAGGCACAATTCCCAAAACCCTAAAAATTTTTAGCAAATGAATTAGGTTTCAAGTGAAGGAGAGAGCTCTCCTTTTGTCTCACCTAATTCGGCCAAAACCGAGTGGACAAGGGGGAAATGGGCTTCCATTTTCTCCTTATTTTTAACTCGTGGTCCGAGGCTAAAATGTATACAACGCGGTGTTTATTATAGACTGTCATCGGTTATCGGATATTAAATCATCAACTAATAACACGGTTTAGTTGAATTATTAATACATGTCCGACAAAGACAATATTGTATAATTATATTCAATATACATTTAATTAAATATAAAATGCTTATATTCAATTTTACGAATTAACCGCTTAATTCGTCTTAGCCATTATTATTTAATCCGTATTAAATAAAATATCTCAACATCACATTTTCGACTAATTATTAGTCAAATAACTCAGACTAACTGGTTAGTCAAAATTGGCATCTACATGACTGTATTTTCATACCGTCACATCTCTCAAACGTATCCTATAGGTGTGACTTTTAGGGACCAGTTGATCACCGCCATCTGTATGACAATAACGTCAAACTTATCTAGCAAGCCAACCGTTATTGATAAACGTGGACCAACTGATAATAATACCAAAAGTATGCCCTTTGATCCTTTTAGAGATTTATAAGTCCTTGCACTAACTGTTAAGGACACCAGCCCCAACAGCATAGACCGACCAATTTGACCAACTCCACCTTTAATCAACCTAAGCAATCCTCTAACGAGGGCATTTTCCACGCATATTCGAGTCGAGCAATCACTAAACAATAACTTTAGTCAATCTCATTTCATCAAACATGTAAGTCTGAGGGTGTAAATCCCGTTTTATTATTGTATTTTTATTTTGTATCAATTAATGTAAATCTATATCAAGAGCACGTTCAAAAACCGATTTAAGATCCAACTTTTAAAACTGGTTTTACAAAACAACAGAGGTGAGACGCCGAGAAGAAACGTAGCAGCAGCTACGCTGTAACAACCAGGATTTTAATGACTTAATTAAGAGATAAAAGCGGAATAAACCTAAGTCATTGCTATAAAAATAAATCCAGATCACATGGATCACTTACACATGACTAAATAATTTAGTCGGGAGATTTAATTTCAAATTAAACCAACATTTAAAGTTCCTCTCATAACCCAGAATGCCCTTGAAGGGTGTCTCCATCTAACTCGTTCTTGGTACCTGAAAAACATTTAAACAAAAGTCGCTGAGCGACAGTAACCTAACCATTCTCTTATCATCGCCTTAATCATTGAAAAGCAGGCATGCGAATGGAAATGAAATGCATAAATAAGAATCACATAGAGCATACATCACATAAGTTCTCTTATCACAACAGTCTTGATATTCAAATGGTACAACACTATTACTCAAAGATATTAAGAAACCATTTTAGTAATACAACAACACTTATAGAAGGTGAATACAAAGTTAAGCACTTGTGAGCACAACAAGTTCAATCATCAAAGATGTGACATTACTACCTTGATCTTACTTTACCATGCAGTAACATTGTTCACCAATAATTTTATCGATAGGTCCAACAGGCATCGTGTTGTTGGAGCTTGTATCCTCCACAAATTAGTGTGATAACATTTATAAATCTCTTATAGGTTCACAAGGGTATACTTCGTATTTTATCAGTTGATTAACGATTACCTAATAACGGTTGGCTTGCTAGAAAGTTTGACGTTATTATCATACTGATGGCGCTGATCAACTGGTCCCTAAAAGTCACACCTAAAGGATGTGTTTGAGAAATATGATTGTATGAAAATATAATCACATTGATACCTTATATGACTAAACAGTTAGTCAAAGTGTTGATGAGACAATTATTTAATGTCGATTAAATAATATTAGTTGAGACGAATTAATTGTCAATTCGTAAATTGAATATAATAAGTTATATTTAATTAATGTATATATAATGTTAGCTTGGACGAATTAATATGTTAATTCGTAATTAAATGTAATCGGTTATATTTAATCAGCTAATGATAAATTATACGATATTGTCATAATAAATTATTATTGACCCGTATTAATTAATGCGGTATAATGTAAATGACAATTTATAAATAATGCGTTATATACATGGTCGATCGACCGGGTGTGTCAGTCGATCGACTTATATGCCTGTCTCGGTAAATGGGCCGAATAATTAGAAGAAAAATTCTACCCTAATCACTCCCATATACACGGTTAAAGGGAGAGAGAGGAGTGAATTTTCTAACCTAATTTTTCAACCTTGCCTCCTCTCTTCAGAAAAACACAAAATAACCTAAAATTGTACAGAAAATTTAGGAATCGATTCTAGCAAAAGAACAAGGGCATATCTCATATCGTCTTGGGTGCAACTGATGGGAGAATAACATTGCGATATTGTTCATAGGCCGAATTAGCTAGGACCGAAGGTTATTTCTAATTCTCTACCCTTTTGTTTATGTAATTCATTTTATGACTAGTAATCGTCTTATAAATTCGTTATAATCCTTTAAGTTAAAGGGATGCATACAGATAAATCCCACAAGTGGTATCAGAGCCAAGGCCACGAATTTTATTTTGATGATTTTCATAAAACTGGATGTAAACAAAATTGGTCTCAAAAATTAGGGTTTCGGCTGTTATTTTTTGAAGACGTAGCTGTTTTCGTCTCTCGGATTGGTCGATCGACCACTGCCCTTGGTCGACCGACTGCCTCGTCTGTTCAACCGAAATTTTTTTCGTTTTTGATATTTTTATTTCCATTTGATTCATACATATTATTGTTTTAATCAGTTAAGATGATAATAAAATGAATTTGTAGATGCTTTGATTTAATTCGGATTAAATTAAATTGTAAATGGAATCGTCATGTTGATGATATAAAATTCGTTTTTGCTATATAGTTTTTAGCATATACGGTTAATCACGTTTCATTAATTCATATGCTAATCGTGTTCTAATAGCAACTGTAAACGATTTTCTTCATCTTAATTTTTTTTAGGGCATTTTTGGCGCAAGAAAAAAAAAATTTTGACGGCTGTTTTAGGGTTTGCCGAGAGCTCAAAAGAAAAAACAATTTCTGTTTTTTTTGTTGCGTTTTTCTGATATGCCGAGCCAAAAAAAAAAAAAAAAAGGATTCTGTTTTGTTGTTTTTGCTATTTTACCGAAAAAAAAGGAAGGGATGTTATTTTTCCAGCCGTGAGCTGAAAATAAAAAAAAAAAAATCCTGTTTTTTTTCGTTTTGCCGAGACTCAATAAGAAAAAAAGGGTTTTTATTTTGTTTTTATGGCCTAGAATGATTATACATTAAATTTATAATGTATAATAAGTTATTGTGAAGCGGTTCATAATTCATAGATACCTAATTATTTTAAAGAAGTTTAAAATATTGATGGATTAAATTCATATTACAAGTTTAATGTGAATTAAGATTAAAATTAATGTGATTAATTGAGGAATTGTCACTTAATTTGATCAATTAAATAGGTGGTTTGGATAAAATTAATCTACATAATTAAAGAATTATGTCTTGTATGCTTAATTTAATTTTAGTTGATGCATTTTATTTTAGTTGAATGAATCGTTTGAATGGTTTAATTTACTTATTTTTGCAATCGGTTGTAATTTGTAATACCTAGTGTGGCCTTAGTCAAATTATGTTTTCGTAATGATGGGAACATAATTTTTAATGTAATTTGAGATCTCGAATCTCCTTTATTTTTCTTTAGTTTTTGGGTTTTGAAATTATAATGTAATAAATAGGTTTATTATGTAAATTTATTTATTGTAATTTTTCAAAGAAGACTAAAGATGGAGATTGGAGCTTACTCCCGCTGCATGGATCAAGATGGAACATCGAGACAAGCTTCTCGGGTCCAAGGATGGATTCCAAATTTGTATTTAATGTTCATTTTGATAGGATAGGCCACACTAGGACTTTATTATTGTTTTTACGTTTTTCATTCCTATTGTTTTTCATTCACATGCTAGTTAACGCATCATATTCCGCCTAAAACCAAACCACCTACTAAAATGCATGAAAATTGACACATATAGGCTGTATGTTAGTTTTCATAGACATACAGATGTCATATGTTTATTAAGCCATCACCTTAGTTTATTCATTCACGCATGCTAGATATTAGTTCACTTAAAATGAATTAAAATAAAGTTGATGGGATCTTCCTCTAAAACGGAAATTGAGATTAGTCTTTATAAGGGCAAACAACTATGAATCCCTTCTTCGTCGGTAGGCATAATATGACCCCTTCTACGTTGGGTAAGTAGTTTGTGTTGACTTAGTTTATCTCAACATTATAGTCCGAAGAGTTTCTCGTGATTATGATGGACTAAAGATAGAATTTACAGAAATTTATCGACCAAGAATTCTAACAGTAGAATTAGCCAAAAAGTTGGCTTATCAATTTACAGATAATTGAGTCTTGGGATCATTTATATAATTCTTGAGGAAGGTCAATTGTATAAATGCTTGAGTCTTCGCGTTATGACATTAGATCATTAGACTTAAATTAAAATCGAGGCACATGCTTATTATTTATTCTTCTTTTTCCAGTGTAGAACAAGTTTATATTACTGTTACAACAAATGGCTGGAAATAAAGAAATCCCAATGCCTAGTGCCACACTTGGACGCGAGTCCTGGCTGAAATTTTTTTTGGACAACATGAATCAGTACACGCGACTAAATAATGATGGGTCCAACTTTGCGGACTGGGAGGCAGCACTACGGAATGCTGCCATTGCTGACGGTAAGCTCAAGTACTTAACTGAGCCAATACCGGTCAAACCAGCCCCCAATACGAGAGTTAACGAGTCACTTGCTTATAGTGATTTCGTTATGGAAGCGGGTGCGATAAAGAACGTACTCATCTTTGAAATGGAAACCAATTTGCAGAGACGTTTCATTGCCCAAGGTGCGAACAAGATTTTCACCACGCTCACTAACGAGTTCTCAAAAGCACTGAGGATCGTTACTTATGAGCATACCTGTCGCTTCTTTAATGCGAAACTCCAAAAGGGCCAACCGGTTAGCCCACACATTGTTAACATGATTGAGAATGTCGAGAAATTGGAGGCACTTGATTGTAAAATCAGTGAGAGCATAGTCATTGACCGTATGCTTCATTCTCTTCACGTTGGTTTTGCCCTTTTCAGGGCGAACTACTACATGAATGACTTGAAAAGGAGTCCTCATGAGCTACACTCCCTTCTCGTATAGACCGAGAAGGATATGAAATTGAGTGGGAGCATGAACCAGGATGTTCTCACGATTTCCAACAAGGGTAAAGGTAAGGGCAAAGCTCCAGGCGACCTAACTGTATGTAAGCAAAAATTCAAGAAGCCAGGAAACGGTAAGAGTGGGCTCGGTGAGACTAGTGGCTCACAGGGCAAGGCAAAGAGCAAGGGCGGTGACATTGAGTGCCACCATTGTCACAAGACTGGATATTGGAGGAGGAACTGTCCCGTCTACCGTGAGGACATTAAAGCAGGCCGCGTCGTTCATGTTGGTATGTCATCTTATATTCATATGATTGAGATTAAACATGAAAGTTTCGGAACTTGGGTACTTGATACTGGTTGTGGTTCTCATCTGTGTAATCATTTGTAGGGCCTAAGAAACATCACACCTCTCGGAAAGGGTGATGTGGACCTGCGAGTCGGGAATGGAGCCAGAGTTGCTGCTGTCTCGAAGGGAACATATGTAATCCAACTCCCTAGTGGTTTTGAGTTATTTTTAAATAACTGTTACTATGTACCCAGTTTGTCTAAGAACATTATTTCAGTTTCCGTACTTGATAAAGACGGATTTTCATTTTTAATAAAGGATAATAGCTGTATTTTCTCTTTCAATGAAATGATTTATGGTAAATCGGTTTCCATGAATGGAATTTACATCTTAGATCAAACCACGGAAGTATTACACGTGAATAATAAGAAATTAAAAGTTGGTGACAAAGATCAAACCTATCTATGGCATTGTTGAATGGGACACATAAATGAGAAATGCGTAAAGAAAGTCGTCGATAATGGGACCATTCCCGCATTCGAATTTTCTACATATGGCACGTGTGAATCATGTCTCATTGGCAAAATAACTCGAATTTCCTTCAAAGGTGTTGGAATGTGCGCTAGTGACCTATTAAGACTCATACATACTGATGTTTATGGACCTATGTCAATTACCGCTAGAGATGGTTATAGATATTTTATCATTTTCACGGACGATTTGAGTAGATATGGATATGTCTACTTAATGAAGCATAAAAGTGAGTCCTTTGAGAAATTAAAGGAATACCAGAATAGGGTTGAAAACCAACTGGGTAGAAAGGTTAAAGCACTCCGTTCAGATCGGGGTAGCGAATATCTTTCAAATGAGTTTGATCAACACCTTAAAGACTGTGGAATCGTTTTGCAGTTAACTCCACCTGGAACACCTCAATTAAATGGTGTATCCGAACGGAGAAATCGAACCTTACTTGATATGGTTCGATCCATGATGAGTCACACGGTAGTGCCTGATTCATTATGGGGTTTTGCTCTTTTGTCAGCTGCTCTTATACTTAACCGAAGTCCGACTAAACCTGTCGACAAGACTCCATATGAAATGTGGAAGGGAACGGTCCCTAACTTGTCCTTTATTCGGTTTTGGGGCTGCGAGGCTTATGTCAAGTGGAGACTCGAGGATAAGCTCAGCCCGCGATCGGTCAAGACATACTTTATAGGTTATCCAAAAGGAACATTTGGTCATTACTTCTATTCGCCTACCGAACATCGAGTTTTTGTTGCGGCTAGTGCGACGTTCTTAGAGAAAGAATTTCTCGAGAACAAGGCAAGTAATAGAACTTCGAGCTGTCGGAGATTCCAGAACCAACAATCGAGGAACAGATGGAGGAAGTTGTTCCTCCAACTGATGACACGGTTAATATTCCTGAGGAACCTAGGAGGTCGGGTAGAGTCTCTCATCCTCCGGACAGATACATTGGTATGGTCAAGGAGAATGACGTTTTACTCCTAGAGAGTAATGAACCCGCTACCTATAAAGGTGCAATGGCCTGTTCCGACTCAAAGCTATGGCTCGAAGCCATGCAATCCGAGATGGACTCCATGTATGAGAATGGCGTATGGGATCTTGTTGATTTACCTAATAAGGTAAAACCTCTACAGTGCAAATGGCTTTACAAAATAAAGCGTTCTGTAGACGTGCAACCAGATACCTATAAGGCACGACTAGTGGCAAAAGGTTTCACTCAAGTGCACGGATTGCATTATGATGAGATTTTTGCACCTGTAGTCATGCTACGTTCCATTCGGATAATCTTAGCGATTGCCGCTTTTCATGACTATGAAATTTGGCAAATGGATGTGAAAACCGCCTTCTTAAACGGTTATTTGGAGGAAGAGTTGTACATGGTGCAACCCGAAGGTTTCATAGATCCTGAACATCCTAAGAAAGTATGCAAGCTTAAGCGTTCCATTTAGGGACTTAAGCAAGCTTCTCGGAGTTAGAATCATCGTTTCGACCAGGTGATAAAAGAGTATGGTTTCACTTGATCGGTCGAGGAACCATGCCTATATATCAAGTCGAGTGGGAGCAAGATTGTATTCTTGATATTGTATGTCGATGACATACTCTTGATTGGGAATGACATTCCTCTCCTATCTTCGGTTAAAGAATGGTTGAAGAACCATTTCCAGATGAAAGATCTGGGTGAGGCACAACGCATATTGGGAATCCGTATATACTGAGGTAGATCGCGACGGACGTTATCACTTAGTCAGGAGTCTTATTTGGATAAGATTCTTGAGAAGTTCAGCATGACCAACTCCAAGAAGGGTAACCTTCCAATGACGTCTGGGATGCAGTTGAGCAAGTCTCAGTCACCCACGATGCCTAAAGGGATTGAGCGCATGAGTCGTGTTCCTTATGCATCTGCAATAGTATCAATCATGTATGCCATGATATGCACACGTCCAGACGTGGCATATGCATTGAGTATGACGAGTCGGTACCAAAAGAATCCAGGTGAAACACACTGGATAGCTGTTAAAAATATCCTCAAGTACCTACGGAGGACTAAGGATAGGGTATTAACTTATGGAGGCGATACTAAGCTATGCGCAATCGGTTACGCAGATGCTAGCTTCCAAACGGATCGAGATGATTCTAAATCTCAGTCCGGATTCGTCTTCACTCTTAATGGTGTTGCGGTCAGCTGGAAGAGTTCCAAATAGAGTGTTGTAGCAGATTCTACTACTGAATCCGAGTACTATGCCGCTTCGGAAGAAGCTAAGGAAGCGATATGGATGCGTCAATTCTTACAAGGACTTACGATAGTTCCTAGTTCAAATGACCCGATCACCATCAATTGTGACAATAGAGGTGCCATCTTCCAGGCTAAGGAGCCAAAGTCTAGCAACAAATCTAGACATGTACATCGGAAAGATCACCTGATCCGTGATTACGTGGAGCAAGAAGAGATAGTGATTGACAAGATAGCTTTGGATGATAACATCGCGGACCCTCTCACTAAACAGTTGAATTTTGATAAGCATGAAGGGCACGTTATTTCCAAGGGAATTAAACGTGTTACTGAGTTGTAGTAGTTGATTATGGATTTGATACATTATCTTTTTCATATACTATTTACAACTTCATCGTTTTATAATATTTTGTTTTTCATGTGGATTGTACTGACAACATTGAACGCCACAAAGTGAACTGAATTACATTATATTTTGTTTGGTCCATAATCGCCTTAATGAGCTCATAACTCTGGCTATTATATTGTGCAGTCGATTGATGGTGGGTTCAACGAGCCATAAGTCAAACGGTTGACTGATCGATCACAGATGCGAGATTATAACGATACCTCGTAGGACAAATTTTTGTGACAACGTAATGGAGTCCTAAATGTTTAAAAACATTCGGTGCCAGGTCGTGGATAGGACATCCATTGTGTTCCTAGAGTCGATTCTTTTGACTATCGACTGTCTCTTGAGATTAAGGCAGTTTTTGGGTGACTTTGGTTTCTTTCTCACGGTCTGCCGTAACTGGAGGCTAAGTAGATTTTTTCTGGGTCATTTTATACTGTGCTTACATCTGCAGGATTCAAGTTGAAGAAAATATCCAACCTTTATCAAGTATAGTTATTTCTCAGGGCCACTCGAGGAGTTGTAACTGAAATGCATGGCCATGCTCGAATGATGATTCGTTTATCGGTTAAGTTACTCTCTAGTCGAGGAAACCACTCTTGATAATGATCGCTTGTAAAATACAACCTTTGTGAATACGGATTTCGCAAATTATTTTACATTGAGTGGGAGAAATTTTAGGATATGAGAATCGGTTATCGTACATACACTTGTGAGGACAAGTGGGAGTTTGTTGGAGTTTGTGTCCTCCACAAATTAGTGTGATAACATTTATAAATCTCTTATAGGTTCACAAGGGTATACTTCGTATTTTATCAGTTGATTAACGATTACCTAATAACAATTGGCTTGCTAGAAAGTTTGACGTTATTATCATACTGATGGCGGTGATCAACAGGTCCCTAAAAGTCACACCTAAAGGATGTGTTTGAGAAATGTGATTGTATGAAAATATAATAATATTGATGCCTTATATGACAATACAATTAGTCAAAGTGTTGATGAGACAATTATTTAATGCCGATTAAATAATATTAGTTGAGACGAATTAATTGTCAATTCGTAAATTGAATATAATAAGTTATATTTAATTAATGTATATATAATGTTAGCTTGGACGAATTAATATGTTAATTCGTAATTAAATGTAATCGGTTATATTTAATCAGCTAATGATAAATTATACGATATTGTCATGATAAATTATTATTGACCCGTATTAATTAATGCGGTATAATATAAATGACAATTTATAAATAATGCGTTATATACATGGTCGATCGACCGGGTGTGTCAGTCGATCGACTGATATGCCTGTCTCGGTAAATGGGCCGAATAATTAGAAGAAAAATTCTACCCTAATCACTCCCATATACACGGTTAAAGGGAGAGAGAGGAGTGAATTTTCTAATCTAATTTTTCAACCTTGCCTCCTCTCATCAGAAAAACACAAAATGACCTAAAATTTTACAGAAAATTTAGGAATCGATTCTAGCAAAAGAACAAGAGCATATCTCATATCGTCTTGGGTGCAACTTCTAGGAGAATATCATTGCGATATTGTTCATAGGCCGAATTAGCTAGGACCGAAGGTTATTTCTAATTCTCTACCCTTTTGTTTATGTAATTCATTTTATGACTAGTAATCGTCTTATTAATTCATTATAATCCTTTAAAGTAAAGGGATGCATACAGATAAATCCCACACGTGTGAGAAAAACTGTAGTCATTTCTTTTAAAAACATTTGTTTTCTTAACAAGTAAGCACGGGACGTGACTACTAATGTCACACGCATACGCACGGCTTGCATCTCACCTTAAGTTCGAGTACGAGCATCAATCCCGCCTATCAAACCGATTCTAGGAGGTTTACATCTCACCCCTAGTGCTCAGTAGGACCAGACAACTAAATTGGCTTGGTTTAACAATCGTAATCGTGGGGAAGAACAGACTGCTAATGAATGGTCTCAGAGGTCCCATTTAAGTGACATGTCCCATACACTGCGAGGCACCAAGACAATCGCAACTGTCAAGGTCTGCACACGATCGCAACCGTGAAATAATAATTGCCAACATATCTGGAAGGTAGTAAAGCTGATCAAGCTCCTGTCAATATATGCGCATAAACCCACTCCACAACTTCTAGGAACACGCAGCTCCTCAGTGGCAGCTGGTCGACTACTATCCTAATGACAATCCCTCCACACGCAGCTTCGGGATGTGCTGTCCGTACTTGTATAGCATAAGCTCTCTAAGCATTCTTCCGTCACGTCGATCCCTAAACCTTACCAAGGTAGCGCCCAACATGTAACACGAAAGACTCATAGGTGTCTCATAGAGACGATGATATGTCGATATGCGGACCATCTCAACATATCGACAATACAATGGTACTTGGCTCAGAGGTCCCATTCAAGGGGCATACCTAAGTAAACGTGAAGAGATACCATGGCTCAGAGGTCTCATCTAAGAGGCATAGCTAGGTTACCGTTTACTGATATACTGGTCTCAGCGGTCCCATTTAAGGGATATGTCCCAGAGTGCTAAAAGCTTTTGAATAAGAAACGTAAACACACATAAAATCATCTTGATTTATCTTTTCTGAAATCTTTAGGATTTGGCATAGCTTATTTGAATTTTATTATTTCTAATTTCTTTATTCGAGGAAAGGCATTTATATTTTTAGTATAATAAGCTTAAGTTTATTCTTCGTTTTTAAAGAGCTTATTCAATCTTCTTTTTAATAAAATTTGGTTATTTAATAAACACTTTATGTAAATCCTTTTGAAAGTACTACTAAATCATTTCAAATATTTTTACCAACTACAGGTGTAATACTTTTATAGAAGATATGAATTAAGTCACTTATTTATTAAGTAACTTTCCTTGTAACTTGGAAAAACGTTTAAATCATATAAACCATTTTGTTTTTGAAAACATTGTCGAATACTTTTGATTTTCAAACCTTTAAAAAGATTGTTATTAAACTTTAATATTCAATGAAATTTAAACTTATCAATTCTAGCCTTAACTATATTTAAAGAGGAAAGGTATAATTCTTTATGCTAGTGGTTAATAGCTAATATGCTTTTACTCATTTAAACGTTAACATCTCAATAGACTACGTACTACTTAGTAAAGTGAGTGCAAAAATCATAAGGGAACACATCGGAACATACATCACACGACCGTAAATAAATATAGCCAATTAAGATAGTACTCAATTATATTTCCTAATCATATTTCTAGGTGAGAAAATAGCACAACGATAAATCACTTGATATCATGTAATTTTAACATACAAATCCAACTAATTAAGTAATTAACTAGCGCATATGTATATTTCATGCCATTGTTAATAATTTACCGGTCTAGTATTTCTAATCAGATTTTAGTAGTCAAACAAGTTACGGAATTGATATTTAAACATATTCTTTAACATTAGCATAACGAGTCTTGTACAATAAAGGGGGGATAGAAGAAGGTCGGGTTACCGAAGTTAGTGAAATAAATAGATGTGTTTATTAATCCGATTTATTAAAAATTAATCGTTATTAATAAAGTCACAAGTCCGTCTTAAAACCGTCCTCATGGCCAAAGAAGTTCAAATTTGAATCCCGTCAAGCAAATCTTGCATTACGAAAGGTCAAGTTAGTGAATCGGGTCAAACCCGTATCATTAAACATAAAAGAGCAGCTCGGTTACACGTTTTCCCCCAAATCAATTTGGGTTTTATTCAAACAGAACTCACCCCCCTCACTAGTGATTCGTGCGGTTGTTTACAACGAAGGGTGGCAGCGACAACAGGAAGTGACGACGGCAACGGTGACACTGGTGGTAGGCGTTGGAGAACAGAACAAGGTGAAACAGATCAGAAGGACGGAACGAAAGAATAAAAGGGAGGAAGAGATCGAGGAGGGCCGACTTACTCTGGTGGTGCTCGAACGGTGATACTGGCGACGATAAGGGCACGGTTGATGGTGGTAGAGAGGGAGGCGACTGGTGATGCTCAAAAACAAACAAGGGAGGAGAGTGAGACGGATTATTTGTATAAGAAAAAGGCATTAAGAAGGAAGGAGGAGAAGGGAGGCTCACGGTGTCAGACGACCACGGCGGCGATGATGGTGGCTGATGACAGCTGGCCACGGTTCACGGGGTGACAGAGATGAAGGGACATGTGGTTTCTGTCTTCGAACCAGGATAAAAATAGGGGAGCGAGAGTTGTAAAAACGGGGTCAAGATGCGGTCTGGTGCTTGAGTGGTGGCGTATAGTGGTGGTCTGGCTTCGCACTTGGTGGTGTAGGTGAGGCGTGTGAGTTGTTTGATGCTAGAGGTGTGGCGTGGTATTGTGTCACGTGAGTCAAGCATGAGTGTTGGTTGGTAATGGATTCGGTGACGACTCGGATTAGAAAGCTGTCACGAATGTATGAAATGGTGAGGCTGATACAACGATTATGAAAAGTGTTATGTACATGGTGATGACGATGAAACGGATGAAGGAGATGGTATAAGAGGAGTGCTATTGACAAAAACATAAGCAGGGATGTGTATAGTGTAGATATAGAAGTTATCGAACACATGTGAAGGGTGAAGTGGTAGTGACAAAACTATAAGCAAAGGGAAATTAAGATACATGTGAATGTATAGTAAGACATGTGAACTTGTGAACTTGTAGTGATTTAGTGATGAAGACTATACACTACAGAACGATTGAGCGCCAAATGTTCGATACACTACAAAGTGAGTGAGGTAAAAGTTTGGGGTGATGTGAAGAAACATTATCGAATAAGGCAACGATTGTCATTGTATTTTTATTTAAGGCAAGCTTTTGATTATAATTAAAATGAACGAAATCATTTATAAAAATGTGTGTTAATAAATTTAAATTGAGAATGAATTGAGATAAACGTAACTTAATATCATTGGGAAATTATAAATGTAGTTTTTAATTGTAATTAAATCAAATTAATTTGTAGCAGTTTAACACGGGGTGTTACATTATGTAAATCTTTTAGATCAAAAGTAAAATTAACGAAATTGCTTGTAAGATGTATGAATAATTCAAATTAAAATGGAAATATGACGAAAACAATTTAAAATATGCGTGGGAAATTATAAAAGCAGATCTATATATAATTAAGTCAAATTAATCAGTAGTGATTTAATACGGGTTGTTACAGTAGTACCCCCTTAAAGAACATTCTTGATATTCAAATGGTACAACACTTATAGAAGGTGAATACAAAGTTAAGCACATGTGAGCACAACAAGTTCAATCATCAAACATATGACATTATTACGTTGATCTTCCTTTACCATGCAGTAACATTGTTCACCATATAATAATTTCATTGATAGGTCCAACATGCATTATGTGAGAAAAACTGTAGTCATTTCTTTTAAAAACATTTGTTTTCTTAACAAGTAAGCACGGGACGTGACTACTAATGTCACATGCATACTCACGGCTTGCATCTCACCTTAAGTACGAATTCGAGCATCAATCCCGCCAATCATACCTATTCTAGGAGGTTTACATCTCACCCCTAGTGCTCAGTAGGTCCGGACAACTAAATTGACTTGGTTTAACAACCGGAATCGTGGGGAAGAACAGACTGCTAATGAATGGTCTCAGAGGTCCCATTTAAGTGACATGTCCCATACACTTCGAGACACCAAGACAATCGCAACTGTTAAGGTTTGCACACGATCGCAACCGTGAAATAATAATTGCCAAGATATCTGGAAGGTAGTAAAGCTGATCAAGCACCTGTCAATATATGCGCATATACCCACTCCACATCTTCTTGGAACACGCAGTTCCTCTGTGGCTGCTGGTCGACTACTATCCTAACGACAATCCCTCCACACGCAGCTTCGGGATGTGCTGTCTGTACTTGTATAGCATAAGCTCTCTAAGCATTCTTCTGTCAAGTCGATCCCTAAACCTTACCAAGGTAGCGCCCAACATGTAACACAAAAGACTCACAGGTGTTTCATAGAGACGATGATATGTCGATATGCGGACCATCCCAACATATCGACAATACAATGGTACATGGCTCAGAGGTCCCATTCAAGGGGCATACCCAAGTAAACCGGAAAAGATACCATGGCTCATAGGTCTTATCTAAGAGGCATAGCCAGGTTACCGTTTACTGATATGCTGGTCTCAGCGGTCCCATTTAAGGGACATGTCCCAGAGTGCTAAAAGCTTTTGAATAAGAAACGTAAACACACATAAATTCATCTTGATTTATCTTTTCTGAAATCTTTAGGATTTAGCAGAACTTATTTGAATTTTATTATTTCTAAATTCTTTATTCGAGGAAAGGCATTTATATTTTTACTATAATAAGCTTAAGTTTATACTTTGTTTTTAAAGAGCTTATTCAATCTTTTTTTTAATAAAATTTGGTTATTTAATAAACACTTTATGTAAATCCTTTTGAAAGTACTACTAAATCATTTCAAATATTTTTACCAACTACAGGTGTAATACTTTTATAGAAGATATAAATTAAGTCACTTATTTATTAAGTAACTTTCCTTGTAACTTGGAGAAACGTTTAAATCATATAAACCATTTTGTTTTTGAAAACATTATCGAATACTTTTTATTTTCAAACCTTTAAAAATATCGTTATTAAACTTTAATATTCAATGAAATTTAAACTTATCAATTTGGATTTTATTCAAACAGAACTCACCCCTCACTGGTGATTCGTGCGGTTGTTTACGGCGTACGGCGAAGGGTGGCAGCGGCAACAGGAAGTGATGACAGCAACAGTGACACTGGCGGCAGCGGTTGGAGAACAGAACAAGGTGAAAAAGATCAGAAGGACGGAACGAAATAATGAAAGGGAGGAGGAGATCGAGGAGGGCCGACTTACAGTGGTAGTGCTCTAACGGTGATACTGGCGACGATAAGGGCACGGTTGATGGTGGTAGAGAGGGAGGCGACTGGTGATGCTCGGAAATAGGCAAGGGATGAGAGTGAGATAGATTATTGGTATAAGAAAAAGGAATTAAGAAGGAAGGAGGAGAAGGGAGGCTCACGGTGTCTGATGACCACGACGGTGATGATGGTGGCTGATGGCTGCTAGCCACGGTTTACCGGGTGATAGAGGTGAAGGGACCTGTGGTTTTTGTCTTCGAAGCAGAATAAAAACAGGGGAGCAAGAGTTGTAAAAACGGGGTCAAGATGCGGTCTAGTGGTCGAGTGGTGGCGTATAGTGGTGGTCTGGCTTTGCACTTTGTGGTGTAGGTGAGGCGTGCGAGTTGTTTGATACCGGAGGTATGGTGTGGTATTGTGTCACGTGAGTCAAGCATGAGTGTTTGTTGGTAACGGATTCGATGACGACTCGGATTAGAAAGCTATAACGAATGTAAGAAATGGTGAGGCTGATACAACGATTATGATAAGTTTTATGTACATGGTGATGACGATGAAACAGATGAAGGAGATGGTATAAGAGGAGTGCTATTCACAAAAACATAAGCAGGGATGTGTATAGTGTAGATATAGAAGTTATCGAACACATGTGAAGGGTGAAGTGGTAGTGACAAAACTATAAGTAGAGGGAAAGATACATGTGAATGTATAGTAAGACATGTGAACTTGTGAACTTGTAGTGATTTAGTGATGAAGATTATACATTACAGAATGATTGAGCGCCAAATGTTCGATACACTACAAAGTGAGTGAGGTAAAAGTTTGGGGTGATGTGAAGAAACATTATCAAATAAGGCAACAATTGTCATTGTATTTTTATTTAAGGCAAGCTTTTGATTATAATTAAAATGATCGAAATCATTTATAAAAATGTGTTAATAAATTTAAATTGAGAACGAATTGAGATAAACGTAACTTAATATCATTGGGAAATTATAAATGTAGTTTTTAATTGTAATTAAATCAAATTAATTTGTAGCAGTTTAACACGGGGTGTTAAATTAACGAAATTGCTTGTAAGATGTACGAATAATTCAAATTAAAATGGAAATATGACGAAAACAATTTGAAATATGTGTGGGAAATTATAAAAGCAGATCTATACATAATTAAGTCAAATTAATCAGTAGTGATTTAATACGGGGTGTTACAGCCGCGCCTCTTCGAAGGATCGCAGCCTTGTTGCACCTCTTCCAGAGGCTGCTTGCTGCTCCTGCTCTTCTTCTTCTTCCTCGACTTCCTACAAGTTTCTCCCTTTTTTATTTCTTTCGTTTTCCTTCGTTCTGTTTGTTATTTCAGTATATAAATCATGTTTTAATAACTCCTTTTTTAATTACAATGTTTAATTCGTCTTTAATCCCGAGTAATTCAATACTTGCGGGTTTTCGCCGTTTTAATTCAAATCGATTCTTCGGGTTTCGACTTGTTCATGTCGACGTTCTGGGATCCTAATTTGATACATATGTTTTCTTCCGAATCTTATTTGGCCATTTTTTTGTCGTAATCTAACCTCAAGTTTCGCCTTTTTCGTATTTCCGACACGAGTTCATTATGATCCTATAAACCGCAGTAATTTCTCATTTTAATTCGTTTTATGACTTGCCCAGATACATATAATCGGCTAAAGCACTTCAATTCAAGTCTAATATAGATAATTCATCTTAAATATACCAACTAACGATAACAGTGTTGTGATTCTGACTTCACAGCCAGAACCCAACTCTAGAACAGACGCATGAAGTGCTGCGCCTCTACCAGAGGACGCATCAGATGCTGCGCCTGTTCTGGGTTGTTCTCTATCCCTGAACTCTTTCTCGCTTTGACGTTGCTCCTAATTACGGTTCAGATCATCTATTATTCGTATTATCACCTCTAATCTGACATATTTTCATATTTTTGTTAGAAATCTAGATCTCTATTACTCAACATATTCATATATGCTATGATTTTAATTTAGTCATAAAATTAAAAGTGATCTTATGCATGCAAACTATATGTAAAATAGGGAAGAAATCTTCATTCTTACATTGTTTTTCGGATCAAAGGGCACAAGAGAGGTCTCCTACTCTCTTGTTCTTGAGCTCTCCTTAAATGGATGAACAAAGGATACGATTCGGAAACCAACTCCATTGGTCCCTTGAACTTCGGTTATTAGCACGCATCTCGAGGTAACACCGTCTTTATGTATCGCCTTCTTGAGTGACACCGTCTTCAAGGAACTCCGGAATAAATAAATTACATAACAAATTACATAATTTCCTATTATACATTTGTAATTAAAATAAAATAAATCTATTAAATTACAAAACGGTGATACGAGATCACAATAAATTACAACCGAATCGATATTCCCATACATTTCGGGTAATACCAATTAAAACTAAGGCCATACTAAGTAAAAATTACATAATTCAAAAATTACATAAAATTAAATTATGACAATCATAAATAAAATGCAGCATTATAATATCAATGAACATGCCCAATTTTATGCTAAATCGCCTTTAAGGAGCCAATATCGTATATTACACGGTTTTTACGGATTTGCGTGATTCAACGTTTTAAAATCACAATAAATTACATAAATTCATATTTATGCATAAGTTAATTACCCTAACCTCTTAGGACTCAAAATTAGTCTCCACTAACTATTTGACTATAATTAACTCATTTTTCTTAAAATTGTTCATTAATGGACCTAAAATACAATAAAAATGCTATAAACTTCAAATAAATCACAAAAATTCCAAATAAATTTGAAATTTGAAATTTAAACTTATGAACATTCTGGAAAAATACCATGACACTCATAATGTTCAAAAACTTAGCTTAAAATTTCGTAAAATTATCGGAAAAACTATGTTGCGGTTTATCGGATTTATCAATAAAAAATCATAAAAACATGAGAAAAATTATATTCACCAACTTTTCAATTTTAGATCTGAAAAAGATAATAAAATGCAACATGTGACGTTTTTCCTAAGTCATGGGGTATGTTTTAGCAATTATTCACTAATTAAGTCACTATTTATGCTATTTTTCATCAAAAATCCATAAATCATGCATAAAGACTTCAATATAGCCTATTATTTTACACACATCTTGTAAAATTGCATGTGACAACATACTAAATTCTTATGACCAGATTCGAAATTTATCTCATATTAACCTATTTTCCATTTAAATTCTATTTTTATCATGAAAAATCCAAATTTCGAGCATAAGAACTCCAAAAATTATGAAAATTTACAGGTCATCTAAAAATAAAACATGTGATAACATATCCAAAAATCACTGGAAAATTCGAAGTTTAGCTAATTTTAGTCCAAAAATGACATTTTAATCATAAAATCATATTTTTAATGCCATTATTATATAAGATGAACAATAAAAATCCATAAATTAACCAAAATATCCTAAATACATTTTAGGATCAGAAACTTTAACATGCATAAAGTTATTTCGTGATATATCATAATAACACAAATTTACAAGTTTTATATGTTAATCGTATAACTCGGAAAAACTATAACCGATTTGCATGCAAACAACCAAGGCTCTGACTCCGCTTGTTAGAAATCTAGATCTCTATTACTCAACATATTCATATATGCTATGATTTTAATTTAGTCATAAAATTAAAAGTGATCTTATGCATGCAAACTATATGTAAAATAAGGAAGAAATGTTCATTCTTACATTGTTTTTCGGATCAAAGGGCACAAGAGAGTTCTCCTACTCTCTTGTTCTTGAGCTCTCCTTAAATGGATGAACAAAGGATACAAGTATAGTATCCCTCCCAAGGAATAATACCCAAGATATACTCTTAATAAAATTAATATTATTAATACTAGAATAACATTAATTTAAATAAAAATTGACTCAAAAATCTTTATTTTGTGCTCTCTAATTCGGTTGAGAGAAGGAGGAGAATGAAAGCTTTTTATCTCTCTAAAATTCTTATTTTAGATGTATGTTAGAATGAATAATACAATAGTGAATATGATAGTGTATATTAGGTAAAATGAGAAGAAAAACCCATGGATTTCTCTTCTCAAAACCGGGTGGAAGGGGGGAAAAGAAGGAGCCAATGCATGCACAAGGTTGCTTTCACAAGAACATGTAGGCTTGCATGGCTAGCATTAGACAAACATGATTATGTTTACCACTAACATAATTAAACTAATATTTTCTTAATCCACCCAATTATTTTCGGTTAACATGGATAAAATGGACTCCATTTTATCTTTGTCAAATTGTCATATGTCACATGTCACATGTCACATAAAATTGTTATGTATTTTTAACATTTTAAAAATCAACGCATTAATAAAAATACGTCATATACAAAATCGACTTAGTAATTCATAATTACTTGTACCAAAATAATTTATCAATTATAAATCACAACATCTTGTATTTATAATAATTTATTCATTTAATTCCAATTGTTTCCTTAAACAATAATTTCATCCAAGTAATAAAACAATTCGATCACTTAGACCGTATCTTATTTAATTAGATTATAATGAGATACGTAAATTTTACTTCCAAAATCGTCCGTCAATTTTCAAGTAATTTAATTAACTCGTAACGTTATACGATTAATTAAATGATCAATTAAGAGTATTATCCTTTAGGTATGACCTAGGGGATCAATTGATCACCACCGTCGCACGAAAAGTAATGTCAAACTCTAGTCGACCCAATCATTACCGATATGTGTGGACCATTGTGGTAAAAATACTTCCTAATTTGTATTCTTTAAAATGAGACTTAAACATGTGATCATCATGATCAACAGTTGTGATCGCATTATTGTCGGAGGACACATATTCCAACAATCTCCCACTTGTCCTCGACAAGTGTGCGTCACCAATTCTCTTGTCCTATTACTATCTCCCACTCAATGCAAGGTGTCTTTCAGGTTGTACTTGCAAGTGATCATATCGAGAGTGGTTTCCTCGATCTGGAGAATAACTGATTGACCGGATTTATCCACCATGGATTCATTCCGAGCGTGGCCACGCATTTCCAGTTCATTACTCCTCGAGTGGCCCTGAGATATTGTTATAACCCTGACTAGGGGTGGACAATTCCTATCGCACTCATTCCCTTCGACTAGCTACAGCCATCATAACCCTAAATATGCCCATTTGACCCCATTTACGAAGGTCGTAGTAACACAAATCAAAGTTAATCTGAAACTGTGCTATCTTAGGCAAATAGTCTTTAGTCAAAAGAATCGACTCATTAGAATACTATAGTAGCTCTCGCCACGACCAGGCTATATAAATTTGCAAGAACTCTATAAGCGGTCATAAGGCCCGACAAAATGTTTCCTAATGATTGCCTATGTGATCGACTAGTCATCTCACATGACTCTATGGCACTTGAACTTGCCATCAATCGCATCACACTCTAGTCACTTCGAGACGTCACCTAATACAAGTGACTATGGGCAAATACTATGTTAATCTGTGTTCACTTTAACGGGGTTCAATTGTCACTAGAACCAGTTTGGATGTAACAATGTATAAATTAAAGATAAAAGACAAATGTGATTGTGAACATGAACATAAACAACACTTTTATTTCATTTCAAAATCTAACAAAAACTTGGTACACGTTTAAGTCCCATGGACGCAACATGTCCATCATGCTTGGCCTGCGATAAAGGCTTGGTGAGCGGATCTACTATGTTGTCATCCGTCCCAACCTTACAAATAGCAATTTCCTTTCTTTCAATGAAATCTCTAATTACATGATATTTTCTAAGTACATGTCTAGATCTATTACTAGACTTTGGCTCCTTAGCTTGGAAGATCGTCCCACTATTATCACAATAGAGAGTGATGGGATCATTGGCGGTAGGTACTACTCTTAGACCTTCCGTGAATTGCCTGATCCACACAGCTTCCTTGGCAACTTCTGATGCTACAATGTACTCAGCCTCCGTTGTTGAATCCGCGGTCACAGCTTCCTTGAAGCTTCTCCAGCTAACGGCACCACCATTGAGCATGAAAACGAAACCAGATTGTGATTTCATGTCATCTCTATCTGTTTGAAAACTTGAGTCCGTGTATCCATTAACACGGAGTTCGGTGTCTCCTCCAAACACTAAGATAGAATCCTTAGTCCTTCTTAAGTACTTAAGGATGTTCTTGACGGCAATCCAGTGACTCTCACCTGGATTTCCTTGATATCTACTCGTCATGCTCAAAGCATACGTGACATCAGGACGTGTGCATATCATGTTGTACATGATTGATCCAACAGCGGAAGCATAAGGGATCATCTTCATGCGTTCAACATCATGGGGTTCGGAGGGAGATTGAGTCTTGCTCAATATAGTCCCAGTTACCATAGGTACCAATCCCCTTTTAGATTTGTCCATGCTGAACCGTCGAAGAATCTTATCAACATAAGACTCTTGACTTATGTGCCAATATTCTCTTGGATCTATCTCTATGGATCCGGATACCTAATATGCGTTGTGCTTCTCCTAAATCCTTCATTTGGAAGTGGTTACCTAACCACTTCTTAACAGAAGACAACATTGGAATATCATTTCCAATGAGTAGTATGTCATCGACAAACAAGATTAGGAACACAACATTGCTCCCACTAAATTTCATGTATAAACATGGTTCCTCAACACTTCGAGTGAAACCATTCTCCTTTATAACATGATTGAATCGATGATTCCAACTTCTAGATGCTTGCTTAAGACCATAAATGGATCTCTTAAGCTTGCACACTTTGTTAGGATTTTTAGAATCAACAAAACCTTCGGGTTGTATCATGTACACCTCCTCTTCTAAATGCCCATTTAGAAAAGCGGTTTTGACATCCATTTGCCATATTTCATAATCATGAAATGCGGCGATCGCTAGCAAAATCCGTATGGATCTTAGCATGGCTACGGGGGCGAAGGTCTCATCATAATGGAGACCTTGGACTTGGGTAAATCCTTTTGCCACTAGCCTAGCTTTGTAGACATCGTCATGTCCCTCTATGCCATTCTTGACTTTGAATATCCATTTGCATTGAAGAGGTCTTGCCCCTTTAGGCAAATCTACCAAGTCCCAAACTTGGTTTTCATGCATAGAATCCATTTCGGACTTCATGGCTTCAAGCCATAAGGATGAATTTGGACTAGAGATTGCGGCCTTGTAGGTGGCGGGCTCGTCACTATCTATAAGCAACACATCGAGTGTTCCATCTTCTTCGATAAGTCCCACATATCGATCGGGATGGCGAATAACTCGGTCCGTTCTTCTAAGAGGAGGAGGAATAACCGCATTAGACGACGAAGGAACTTCTTCTTGCGTCTCTATCTCGGTTTGTGGCTCTTGAACTTCATCAAGTTCAAAATTTCTCCCACTCTGTCCCCTAGAAATAAAATCACTTTCTAGGAAGACAGCATCTCGAGACACAGACACTTTGTTCTCTTGCGGCTTATAGAAGTAATAGCTTCGTGAGGCCATGGGATATCCTACAAAAATGCAATTTTCGGATCGTGGTGCCAACTTATTATCATTTTTAATTTTGACATAAGCATCACAACCCCAAATTTTCATATGGGATAGATTTGGAACCTTTTCTCTCCATATCTCATATGGAGTCTTTTCAGTTGCTTTGGTTGGACTTACGTTCAAAGATTTTATTGCGGTTTGAATCGCAAATCCCCAAAACGAGTTTGGTAACTCGGTTTGACTCATCATGGATCGAACCATATCAAGTAGGGTTCGATTCCTCCTTTCGGCAACACCATTGAGTTGTGGTGTTCCGGGTGGAGTAAGTTGTGATATAATACCACAACCTTTCAAGTGTGAATCAAATTCAAGGCTAAGATACTCTCCACCACGATCGGATCGTAGTGCCTTAATCCTTTTGTTCAATTGGTTCTCTACTTCGTTTTGAAATTCTTTGAATTTCTCAAACGCTTCACTTTTATGTTTCATCAAATAGATATACCCATATCTACTCAAGTCATCGGTGAAGGTTATGAAGTAGTCATAATTTCCACGAGCAGTGATACTCATTGGTCCACACACATCGGTATGTATGAGTCCTAATAGTTCACTAGCTCGTGTCCCTTTACAACTAAAAGGATTACGAGTCATTTTGCCAAGTAGGCAATATTCGCATGTACCATATGATTGATAATCAAATGGTGTAATCACATTACTTGAAATTAATCTTTTAATGCGATTCTCGTTTATGTGACCTAATCGACAATGCCAAATGAACGATTCATTTGGGTCACTTGATTTGAGTTTCTTTGATTGAATGTTATAGATATCATTAATTGGACTTTAGGTCTCTAAAATGTAAATGCCATTGATGGAAGAAGCTTGGCCTATAACCAAATCATTCCTTGAAATAGTACAACGATTGTTCTTAATGACAAACTAAAAACCGTCCATGTCTAGCATGGCGATTGAAATAATGTTTTTAGAGAGTGTAGGCACATAAAAACAACTATGTAAATACAACTCAAATCCATTAGGCAAAGCTAACACATAAGTTCCTTTGGATTCGGCCGCTACTCGAGCTCCATTTCCAAGTCGTAGATCCACATCTCCTTTGCTAAGCCTCTTCACGTCTCTTAAACCCTGTAAATGATTACAAAGGTGAGAACCACAACCGGTATCCAGTACCCATGTCGTATTGGAAGTATAATTTATATCAATAACATAAATTTCCTTAGGAATTTTACCTTTTGGAACGATGATTCCTTCCCTTATATTTCGCAAATATATGGGACAATTCCTAAGCCAATGTCCCATGCCATAGCAATAATGACACTCATCATTAACTTGCTTGAAGTTTTTGACTTTCTTTCCCTTCTTCTTGAACTTTTTGCCCTTTGAAGCAAGAACTTGATTGCTTGAGCTCCCACTTGTTTTGGCATCTTTATCTTCCAGAGACAAAGACCCTATAGATTGTATGAGGTAGTCTTCCTGAGACGGGCTCACACGAGATCTAGTAGTAGTAGGTGGTCTAGTAGAAGTGATGAAGTTAAGGTTTCCATCCGAACCTATCCCAAAATAAAGTTCTCTAGTGGTGTCGAAATCATTGTTGGAGCAAACGTCGTCAAAAACATTGTGGTATGACTCAATAGTTATCGGTGCGGTAGCATTTGATGGATTCATTGTAATGAACTACAAGTATGGAGGAAAAGGAATTATTAACATTTGTCTTTCTAAATCATTCTTGTAAATAAATTAACAAGATATGAACATTTATATAGTGACCTCTACCCAACTATTATAAATGATTCCAAGACCCAAATTCATATTAATTTAGGGCACGATGTGCCAAAATACCCTTTATTAACATAACTCAGTGGATTAACCTTTTAATCGATTCTACTTTTAGAACTCTTGGTTGATAAAATTACATTAATATTTATCTCTAGTCCGAAACACATCCGGAAATCGTCGTGAATACTTTCGTTGAGTACAACCCAAATTTCGAATAAATGTGTCCATGATCCAAACTCATATCAACTTAGGGCACGGTGTGCCGAAATACCCCTTATCAACATAAATTCGGTAGATAGACATTTATCACCCACTTCCCCTACGTAACAAGGTTTGTACCCCGGTAGGGCCGAGTGCACTCCCTCGCGAAATAGGTTTTCATGGTTTCTACTATTTGGTAAGGCTATGTCTCAATTGATTGTTTTAGCGAGAGGTCATGTCAATTTATTATCTATCACGTTTTAAGTGAACTAAAGCGGTTAACTACGATAATTCTAATTGACACGGTCGAAATACTCGATTAAATGATAATGCATGTTTTAGTTATGGCGATTTAGCGATGCATGCAACATATAAAAATGCAAAACATAAAATAAATCCTAGTATGGCCTTCCTAAAATAGAAAATCTAATTAACTATTACATATTCGGAAACCAACTCCATTGGTCCCTTGAACTTCGGTTATTAGCACGCATCTCGAGGTAACACCGTCTTTATGTATCGCCTTCTTGAGTGACACCGTCTTCAATGAACTCCGGAATAAATAAATTACATAACAAATTACATAATTTCCTATTATACATTTGTAATTAAAATAAAATAAATCTATTAAATTACAAAACGGTGATACGAGATCACAATAAATTACAACCGAATCGATATTCCCATACATTTCGGGTAATACCAATTAAAACTAAGGCCATACTAAGTAAAAATTACATAATTCAAAAATTACATAAAATTAAATTACGACAATCATAAATAAAATGCAGCATTATAATATGTATGAACATGCCCAATTTTATGCTAAATCGCCTTTAAGGAGCCAATATCGTATATTACACGGTTTTTACGGATTTGCGTGATTCAACGTTTTAAAATCACAATAAATTACATAAATTCATATTTATGCATAAGTTAATTACCCTAACCTCTTAGGACTCAAAATTAGTCTCCACTAAGTATTTGACTATAATTAACTCATTTTTCTTAAAATTGTTCATTAATGGACCTAAAATACAATAAAAATGCTATAAACTTCAAATAAATCACAAAAATTCCAAATAAATTCCAAAATTCAAAATTTAAACTTATGAACATTCTAAAAAATACCATGACACTCATAATGTTCAAAAACTTAGGTTAAAATTTCGTAAAATTATCGGAAAAACTATGTTGCGGTTTATCGGATTTATCAATAAAAAATCATAAAAACATGAGAAATATTATATTCACCAACTTTTCAATTTTAGATCTGAAAAAGATAATAAAATGCAACATGTGACGTTTTTCCTTAGTCATGGGGTATGTTTTAGCAGTTATTCACTAATTAAGTCACTATTTATGCTATTTTTCATCAAAAATCCATAAATCATGCATAAAGACTTCAATATAGCCTATTATTTTACACACATCTTGTAAAATTTCATGTGACAACATACTAAATTCTTATGACCATATTCGAAATTTATCTCATATTAACCTATTTCCATTTAAATTCGAGTTTTATCATGAAAAATCCAAATTTCGAGCATAAGAAGTCCAAAAATTATGAAAATTTACAGGTCATCTAAAAATAAAACATGTGATAACATATCCAAAAATCACTGTAAAATTCGAAGTTTAGCTAATTTTAGTCCAAAAATGACATTTTAATCATAAAATCATATTTTTAATGCCATTATTATATAAGATGAACAATAAAAATCCATAAATTAACCAAAATATCCTAAATACATTTTAGGATCAGAAACTTTAACATGCATAAAGTTATTTCGTGATATATCATAATAACACAAATTTACAAGTTTTATATGTTAATCGTAAAACTCGGAAAAACTATAACCGATTTGCATGCAAACAACCAAGGCTCTGACTCCGCTTGTTAGAAATCTAGATCTCTATTACTCAACATGTTCATATATGCTATGATTTTAATTTAGTCTTAAAATTAAAAGTGATCTTATGCATGCAAACTATATGTAAAATAAGGAAGAAATCTTCATTCTTACATTGTTTTTCGGATCAAAAGGCACAAGAGAGTTCTCCTACTCTCTTATTCTTGAGCTCTCCTTAAATGGATGAACAAAGGATACAAGTATAGTATCCCTCCCAAGGAACAATACCCAAGATATACTCTTAATAAAATTAATATTATTAATACTAGAATAACATTAATTTAAATAAAAATTGACCCAAAAATCTTTATTTTGTGCTCTCTAATTCGGTTGAGAGAAGGAGGAGAATGAAGGCTTTTTATCTCTCTAAAATTCTTATTTTAGATGTATGTTAGAATGAATAATACACTAGTGAATATGATAGTGTATATTAGGTAAAATGAGAAGAAAAACCCATGGGATTTCTCTTCTCAAAACCGAGTGGAAGGGGGGAAAAGAAGGAGCCAATGCATGCACAAGGTTGCCTTCACAAGAACATGTAGGCTTGCATGGCTAGCATTAGACAAACATGATTATGTTTACCACTAACATAATTAAACTAATATTTTCTTAATCCACCCATTATTTTCGGTTAACATGGATAAAATGGACTCCATTTTATCTTTGTCAAATTGTCATATGTCACATGTCACATGTCACATAAAATTGTTATGTATTTTTAACATATTAAAAATCAACGCATTAATAAAAATACGTCATATACAAAATCGACTTAGTAATTCATAATTACTTGTACCAAAATAATTTACCAATTATAAATCACAACATCTTGTATTTATAATAATTTATTCATTCAATTTCAATTGTTTCCTTAAACAATAATTTCATCCAAGTAATAAAACAATTCGATCACTTAGACCGTATCTTATTTAATTAGATTATAATGAGATACGTAAATTTTACTTCCAAAATCTTCCGTCAATTTTCAAGTAATTTAATTAACTCGTAACGTTATACGATTAATTAAATGATCAATTAAGAGTATTATCCTTTAGGTATGACATAGGGGATCAACTGATCACCACCGTCACACGACAGTAATGTCAAACTCTAGTCAGCCAATCATTACCGATATGTGTGGACCAGTTGACAGTAAAAATACTTCCCAATTTGTATTCTTTAAAATGAGACTTAAACATGTGATCATCATGATCAACAGTTGTGATCGCATTATTGTCGGAGGACACATATTCCAACAATTTTAATTCCAATTTTATATTTTTTTTATTTTCCTGTTCGAAATCCCGTCTTTTAGCGTGCTTTTGACGTAGATCAAATAAACCTTGTAATTTTTTTAATTTTAATTATTGTCGTTCGTTTATCGTAATTATTATTATGTATGATTTAACTGTATGCCATTCACATGTATTGAATCTAACATTTACTTCGACCAAATTGTTTGCTAAAACACGTGTTAACCGACATAGTCTAATTTCACATGCTAAGAATAATCCATGTTTGTTGAATTGCATGCATTACGTCGACGATATATCAAATAGGAACAATTTCCCTAATCATTAGTAGAGGCCGCTATCGAGGAGGGTGGGATTAGGTGTTCGAATTAAAGAGCTCCCTAATATGTACCCTCACCCCTTACTCCAGTTATCTTTAGACATCCGTGTCCATTGGTATCTCGAGAGTCATTCTAGACATAGAATGCTAAGGGTAACGAGTTCTTAGTGTTTATGTCATTACTTCGTGTCTTGACATGGCATGAGGTCTTCGAACGGTTTCCAATTTTTCTACAATAAATTGGTGGCGACTCGACAAATGCAGGCTTATTCAACCTTTCACCGGTTTCAATGCCTCACCAATCGGTAACGGCCCATGACGTGCTTTGGCAAACCAAGGTTCCTTGGTAGAAGTGTCGGCACCTAAAAACCAGACAAACGCGCGGGTGCGCGCGGCGCGGGTGGCCCATGTCCACAGTTTGGCGACTCCGCTGGGGATGATACACTTACGTGTTACCCCAGGGTGAAGCTTGAACAAGGTTAAGGAATAGCTTATACGAGACAGTTGTCATTTTTCATTACTCAACCTTGTTAGGTCGTTTCATTTGGTCTTCCTAGGCCCTAAACCAACCCATTCGACCAATCGTCCCGTCCGGGGGGTCCAAATTCTTATCTGGGCCTACAGATGTATAGTGATTGACGTCAACCATACTGCGGTACATACTCATGTTTGTATCAAGAGCTTTCAGTACTCGAGAAAATGGACTAAGAACCGACCTAACTCATGTTTGGCACGGACCTCTCCACATGCCAGGAATTGATTCCTTTATATGGTAACTCACCTTTTTAAGCCAAAACCCTTTAAATGCACTCAGGCTACGGTTATAATACATGTTTGTATGTGTGTGTTTTCCAAATCAATCACGTGTCTAAATTCCTCATTTATAAACAAAGTAATGTGAAAATTATTGTGTAAATAAGATTCATTTCTGAACATTTCAAATGTCCCATTTGTAAACAAAATAATGCCGAATTTCAATTTTCCAACAAAAAAAAACCTTTTCATAAATCCATTTTGTAAATTAAATAATGTCCGAATTTCTGTAAATATAAATTCCATTTCCTTTCAAAAATCACTTTCTATAAAATTCCATTTTCAAAGTTCAAGTCAATTATTAAATTCTCCATAAATTAAATCCTTTCTTAATTCTCAAAACAAAATAAAAAAAAACGTAAAAAATCCAAAAAAACCAAAAAATGTTTTAAACCCAAATATTTTCAAACCATGTAAATGTAAGTATGTAAAATTCAATTGGGTAAGTTAGAGTCAAAATTCAAACCGACTATGTCCTAGTCGGAACTCTGTCGAGTCATAAACCCGTCTTCCTTTACATTTTGTGTGTTTTTAAATTCAAGTCAAGTCCTAAGGCGTCACACCGTCATTTTGGACCCCCTACCCCAATTCAGTTAGGATCTAAATATTTCCGACATTTCGAGTCACACGTGCCTGAGTCATACACAAAAGACTTAATGGGGCTCACCTTTCAAATCCATTTTCTTTCAAAGCCGTGTTTTCAAAATCTTCCTAATGACACGTTCAGAGGCTCAACACACGAGTCTCAATGGGCCTCATATTTGAGTCTACTGTCTTAAAATGCAGTCGTCTTCTTAACACCTGTAAGCACACCCCGGTTATCTACACTTATACTCGAGTCTAGAATCAACAAGTGTCATCAATCCCGTCAATCAGGTTAACCATCTAAATGTCACTCCAATAAAGTCAACACTCGAGTCTAAGGTCAAAGTCAAACACCGTGAGTCCAAACATGAGAACTCGCTCACAACATTTCGAAAATTCACAAGTCATGAGTCTAGTTATCTCGTCTCGTCCTCATATATTTTCCTTCATATATCCTTTGTTTGTCGCCTTAGTATGCGAGATCCCATGTCGAACTAAGTTGTAACGCGCGCCATTTTGTTCTCGGTAGGAATTCTGCAATTTCCAATGAAAATGTTCAAGAACGTTTATCTGTCGTCGTCGAAGAACTAAGTGCTGCAGTCATTAAGCTTCAAGCCACCATCGAAGACTTGAGCGCTCGTGTCATCAACATGGAAAACAAGATACACATGATGAAACCTTTACCATCTTCTCGTACCCCAAGGCCAAGTCATAGCTTCAACACAACTCACCCATCTAAGAAGGCCAATGAAGACGAGGGAGTCAACCTCTTAGAAACTCCACCCAGAAGGCCGGGATGAGCTTATAGGGAATTCATTGACCTCGGAACCACATATCAAATAGCTCTACAAAGACTGGTTTCCCAGGGAAAACTTCATCCAATTGGTCCAACCCCAGACCCTGAAAAGATATTGCTAGGTGGAAGGCAGTTCATATTGTCAGTACCATCGAGGTAAGGGACCCGATTCGGAGGAATGCTTTTGTTTAAAGCATATTATTCAAGATATGATCGAGGATGGCAAGCTTCATTTGCCACCTTCCGTCAAGCAATCCAAGAATATCGACCCTCTTGGGCCTAATATCATTAAACATGACCATGAATCATTCCTAGACTGTTCTCACCTCCTCGCTCCTCATGATAACGAATAAATCGATGTCCTCGAAGACGACGATATCCAAAGTGGAATGCTCATGCTTTCCATTTCCTTCAACAATAATTTTTCGAAGTTAGAGGGAGCCATTGATAACCTAAACTCTCGGCTTTCCAACATGGAGAACCAGTTTGCTGAAATGGGTAAGAAGCTTGAGGCCCAACCTCTCAAGATGAAAAGTGTCCAGACAAACCCTCAACCTGACAGTCCTAAGGATGAAGCAACAAGGGAGCAATCTAATCCTAGTTCTTCTCCTCCAGGAATCAAAATCAACAAAGGCAACCTCATGAAGCCTTTGTCAAAGAAACCTAAAAACTCTCCAAGGTCATTCACAAAGGCTTCCGACAAGAAGGATACACCTCCTAGGAAATTTTCCGACATTGGTATTACATAAACTGATGCCCTTCAGAGACTCATGAAACGACGAATGTTGAAGCTTATCGGCCCTATACCAGATCCAGAAAAAAAGTCTAGGTTCTAGGATAGTAATGCCCATTGCCAGTATCGCAGGGGCAAAAGACACAATACTGAGATGTGCTATAAGCTCAAGCATGCGATCCAGGATATGATTGAAAGTGGTAAATTGTCCCTTTCAACCTTTAACCCACAAGGCAGCTTAGGCAATCCTCATGGATATACCACTTATCAGGAAACTTTTCTTGACTGTTATCCTTCCAGTATTCCCAATGATGGGGACGAGGTGTTCAAATGGATGAATGACCAAAGTTAGATGCAGAAGCCAGTTGCCAGAAGAATAAATGTTCAAGCATGGGCCGATTATTAGGACTCTAGATGTGAGATCGAATCAAAGTCCAAGTCCGAGTCCGAGTCCTAGGCTTTCTACCCCATAATTGTTCTAGTGTCTTTCTTCGTGTCAATTTCCATTTCTAGTGACAACCTAGGGGCTGTCCCACGAGTCACATGTCTTCTCGAGTCTATAAATTCATTACTCATTTCAATAAAAGTACACTTTTCAATCCACATATTCTATTCTATCCCTTGCTTTACCCTTTTCCTGGGACAACAAGAATTGATTTGAGACATTTTAAAACGAACAATGCATACCAAGTCGATGTGAGTGCAGTTAAACGATGTTCTATTCCAAGTTGTAGAGGATCTGAAACTCCATATCCATTTTCTTACCTATTCCATGGCTGGCAATAGAAACCTCACTATAACCCCAGTTTAGGACGAGCCTATCTCAAGAGATTCTAGGACGAATCCAGACCATCTCCCTTGTTGAGGATTCGTGACGGAAGGCAAGCCCATTCCCCACAATAAACAATCTGTTTACTAAAGACCAACCCGTTTCACACCAAATGTGCTAGACAGACCCAAATCCATGATAGAAAGCAAATCCAAGACGATACGAGCCGTGATCAAAGACAAAGGCTCAATCAAGGGAAACTAAGATCAATATCTAAGGCCGCAGTTATGCCCGTAATCCAAGACAAAAGAGTCAAAAGAAGAAGGCTCAATCAAGCAAGTCAATGTCAATATCCAAAGTCAAAGTTATCTTCAAAAACCTGAATCAAGAATCTGAGCAAAAAGCCGAGATATATTTCAGACTAAGAATTCGAGTCTAAGTCAAGAACGAGTATATAATCAAATGCTGAACGGAATACTACTGAAGTTTATATAGAATCAAGACATCGATGAAGATGGTCTGCTAGCACCCTCACTTAGCCCATCACACACCCTAAGTCCTTCTCGAGACTATAACAAGGAGACATTTAGGAACTTTGAGAATCCTCTCAAGCTTGTCAAGTATATCCATCCTTTAGAGCCACGACATGGAAACTTGAACCCACGTCATTTTAACCTACCTTTTTGTGCTCAAGCTACATCAAGCCTGAGACTCCATTTCTATGCCATATTACAAGCCATAATCCCATCAAGCCTTAACTCCACAAAATCAAGCTCCATAGATTTGTTCATCAAAGCCTCTTATTTCTAAGTTCCATATTCCAAATATCCAATCAAGTTTTTGTTGGAGCTTGTGTCCTCCACAAATTAGTGTGATAAAATTTGTAAATCTCTTACAGGTTCACAAGGGTATACTTCGTATATTTAATCAGTTGATTAACGTTTACCTAATAACGGTTGGCTTGCTAGAAAGTTTGACGTTATTATCATACAGATGGCGGTGATCAACTGGTCCCTAAAGGTCACACCTATAGGATGTGTTTGAGAGATGTGGTTATAGAAATATGATCACATTGATGCCTAATATGACGAAACAGTTAGTCAATGTGTTGATGAGACAATTATTTAATGAAGATTAAATAATATTAGTTGAGATTTAATTAATCGTGAATTCGTAAATTAAATATAATAAGTTATATTTAATTAAATGTATGTAATGTTAGCTTGGACGAATTAATCTGTTAATTCTTAATTAAATGTAATTAGTTATATTTAATATCAACAAGTTGAATGTGTCATAGTGGTAATAGTGAGGGTACACAAATCAAGAGGTCATGGGTTCGATCCTCACTAGATGACAATTTAATACATTTTATACATTTTTGGAATAACCGAAAATAAGGAAAATATAATCCTTATTTCGGTGATATGGGCCGAATGAGGGAATAGAAATATCTCCCTTATTCACACCCATTTTCGGTTTTTATATGAAGAAAAAGGGAGAGCATTTTTGGGAACCCTAATTTCATTCTAACCGAATTCCTTGCCTCTCATCTCTACGAAAAACACAAAAACAACCTAAATTTTACAGAAAATTTTGGATCGATTTCTAGCATAATCAAAGGGCATATCTCATATCATCTTGGGTGCAACTGATAGGAGAATATCTATTTTGATATTGTTCTTAGGCCTTATTTGGTAGGACCGAAGGTTATTTCTGAATCCTTTATTTTGTTTATGTATTTTATTTATGACTTGTGATCGTCTTAATTAAATTCGTTATAATCCTTCAATTTTAAGGGAAGTATACAGATTATTTCCCACAGTTTTACCATGACCTAGACACGGAGTCTTCAGATACTTTGCTACCTAGGATGGGACGAACCCATATCAATCCTTAGGGTCCACTTTTGGGCGTGCCCACACGTCAAAGAATTTTTTTACAAAACTAGTTATACCTCTTTGGTCTAAGATCAGAGGGAGTTATATCAAATCGATTCTTCGAGTCACTAAAGGAATACTACCCTCGTGACCCATAAACTTTAAGGCCTTGACAGCATAGTTTAGGCGCACACTCAGAACTACGATCTGTTTTGATTTCACTTCACGTGAATACGTAGGCCGTCCTCAAGGACACAACCATCCCCACTTTTAACTTTCAACCTCAATTATCAACCATCCCAAACATAAACTTTCAACCTCGATTTCAACCTTTCAACCACAATTCCCATTTATACCTCTTTACTTGGGGCTCCTTTTTGTCGCCCAGTCTCCTTTTTACCAAATTCCAGAGTCATCTTCTCATCCTGGGGGCTTCTCTTCAGAGATTCCACCCTTCCTTTATTCCTCTCTTATTCTGAGTCGAGCTAGTGTTCGGTCCGAACAATGGCAAGGTCTAAGATCGATTCTCGAAGTTATCGTGCCTCAAGAGGAGTCTCTGTTAGGTTCATATACCTATTATTAGACTCTTCTAATAGTGAACTAATTAACTTCTTAATTTGTGTTCTTTACATCTAGTGCATGCATAACAAAATAAGGAATAAAATGAGAAAACAATGATTCTTGCATTGTTATTTTCGGATGTATGGGCACAAGTAAGGTCTTCTACCTTCACTTGTTCTTGAGCTATGATGAGTATTAGGATGATCCTCCAAAATCTCAATGTAGAGATTCTCCTCTTAATTGCACCCAAGATTAGCCCTTATCTCTACTAAATTATATTTGCTAGATATTTGTTTAGTAGTCTACCTTAAAATTGATTGCTAATACTCATATATTACATTAATAATATTAGTAATATCTTTGAACAATTAGATTATCATTTCTCTAGTTTTAAAGAAAGATGAACAATGTAAGAGAAAAGTATGCATGTGTATGAATGAATATGCATAAGGAGAATAAATAAAGAACAAAAATCTTCCAAATAAAGAATGGTGTACCGGTTTTGGGGAGTTAGAGGACCAATATATGGTCCTTCCCTTTTTCCTTTTGTTCTTATCTAAATGTGTAGGTATGTAAGCTAGTTAGACTAGGTATGATTACAAGCATTTTATCTCATAAAATAAATCAACCACAATCCACTACTACTACCTTCATTTCGGTCCATATGTACAAAATGGTGTAGATTCCCAGTATCTTCCGAGACTCCAACAAACACCTGATGATTATCGGACTATAACATGTTTTGGAATCGCGGCGTTTGATCGACAATTTGTGTACAACTTAACGTCGGAAAACTTAAAATGATTTCGAAAATAAAACATTTCAAAACTTTTCAAAAGTACCTGAAGTGTTTAATGCACGACGACGGGGTCGCAATGACACTAACTAGAGTCAAAACCGACACCAGACCAAAAACCGACTCAAAAATTCAAATCCCGACCCCAACAACGAGTCAAACCGAGTCAACCACCAAAAACAAAACATTCAAAGCCTTCCATACTAGGATTTCCTGGATTCATGAATGGTCAAGTACCAAACATGTGACTACAAATCCTAGGATAGAACAAATCATGATTGCACATGTGTGAAAGCGACAAGACAACTCGAAGGCCCCCGACGTGGCTCGCGCCTCTTTGAGCAGCCCAGGTGGCCAAGTCGCTCAAAACTCACACAACCACTCATTTTCCTATAAATACCCCTCAAATGCCCCCATTTGAGAACTTACGCGAGTGTCCGTCCCCTCTTTTCTCCCTTTAAATTCTCGACTCGACTTCCTAAGTCACAATCCGATGCGTATTTACGACCTACCGATCGTAAATACAAGCCTTACACATTATTTGGTACCGTCATCGTGCATAAAATCATTTGACCGACCAGTTCGACCACTACACCGTCACTAATCTTAATAAAACACTCTTTTTACTTACCAAAACGGTTTTAAACCGAGTCTTTTCCGACCGAACGAGTTGTTACACTTACGTCGATTTCTCGCCATAACCAAACATGTAAGTATGAGGGTGTAAAAATCCTACTTTTATCATCTTTTCATTTTTTTTATGACTATAACATGCTAAAACATGCATAACACGATCCAAAACATGGGATAAACGAGCCAAAACTGAGTTTTAGCCTGAGGCAGAAGCCCCTTATTGTGCACATAGGCTCGCGTCTCAATGGGGTGCCCATGTCAGAACTCAACCATGTTTGTTCTCGTCTTACCCCTTTAATCCATTTTCATATTTGTAATCGGTTTTTACCATTTCAAATATTTTCAAACCTTTTTTATTTTATTTTATTTGTTTTTAACCATAAAACATTTTTCACCCTTGGTCCCTCATACCATGACGGTTAAATCCATGTTTCGGTGATAATATTTGGTTAATAACATTTAAAAGGTATTTAAAGCCTTTTATTTCATTTCTTTACATTTTGGGAGGTATTTTAAAGCCTTTCACCATTTCTTTATATTTTCAAAACAAGCATATTAGTCACCAACACAAAGTCATCCTTGGTTCTACATACCATGCCGGATTTTAACCCGGGTACAATGACGAGTATCGACTAATTATATTCAAATGAACATAAAACAATTAGTTCATAATTATTTTCAAAACTATTCATGTGAAGCTTGCCAAGTCGAACCCGACACCGAATATCATCAAAATAATGATGATTATTCGAGTCCCGCTCTTCAAATCAACAAATACTGTCTAGACGATCTTTTCAAACCAAATCGGGTCAAATACCCATTTTTCAATACGTTGTATAAACGTTTTCCAAATGGTCAGAACACGGCATATAACCGTTGGTTGACCCGCGCCTAAACAGGCCCCTTTTCTCTTATTTCCAAAACCAGGGGAGGCCCCCTTACACCGCCGACATGCTCGCGCCTCATATGGCCGCCTGGCACAGGGCTTGTTCCCTTTCCAGCATTAGTCTAGGACAATCCCGACTCCGGTTAGCCCGGATATAGGACGGATCAGATGACTATTTGTTCATTCAAAAATTATATTTGCAAAATGCTTTACTAAGACAAATGGATCACGTTATGCACCATAAACCAAATACGGTAAATGGATGTTTAACTTACGTCTTGCATGCAAATCAACCATTAATCCAACCCGACATCTTATACTTGATACTTGGATTAAATCAATCGACTTAGAAAGCTCTCACATGTTAGGTTTAAATTATTGAATGCGCATTCATGCATTTAAACTGTTTTATCAACTTTTGCATTCAACCAACCAAGATCGATCAGTAGAGGCCGCTACCGAGGGCGGGATTGGGTGTCTGATTAAAGGGGTTCCCAATACATACCTTCATCTCTTACTCAGAAACTTTGGATAGTGGACGACCTTATCCAGGGCGTACGAGAGTCATTCTAGAGATAGGATGCTAAAGAAGGACGATTCCTTATCTTTACTACCTATGTCAAACACTGGTTTGTGCTTCGTTTGACCGAGGTATAAAGTGGATTCGAACGGGTTCCAAGCATCCCACAAATGCTTGGTGGCGACTCCGAATATCTCTAATCGTTTCGAGACCCTTACCGAGACAAAACCGACCGATCTAAAACGATCCGGTCGAAAGCATTTTTACGCCGCCGAGCGTGGCTTTCAAAAGATCGCTGTATGTCCACAGTTCGGCTGGGCTTGCAGTTGGGCCATGTACACAGATTGAAGACTCCGTTGGGGAAAAAAAGGACACTTACGTTTTTGTGATCCCTAGATGGTGAGACTCGAACGAGGTCTTGGTTGGAATGCATTAATTGATATTACGGTCACGGTCGGGTTCCTTGTCTGGGCCCACAACCTAACCTTTATCACCAATTGGCTCGTCTCGTCGGCGTGAGTTTTCTCATCCCCGCGTTTCGAATCCCGATTGAGTCAAGCATACCATTGACGTCACACATTTCTGTTTCGTCAAAGATCTTTCATCACTTTCGAGCACGAGGCTAGGGCACCCTCCTTACACATTTTGTTTGGATTGGTATCCCTCTCGCAAATCGGGGTTTGATTTCTTGGTGTGTAACCCACCCTACTAAGCCAAAACCCGTGTCAGCATAATGCATAATATAATGAACTGTGAGTGCTTATGTGCTACTTGATCATAAGTCCTTCCGTGTCATTTTCAAAATTTTAAAAAACACCTTTATGCGCTGTTATAATGGCAATTTCAAAACTCGGTCTTTTGCCGACCGTTGCACGCCTTTCTAGGCCGTCGTAATGACGATTTTCAAACCCGGTTTTTTTAACCATTTCAACACGCCTTTCTAGGCCGTCGTAATGACGATTTTCAAACCCGGTTTTTATAACCATTTCAACACGCCTTTCTAGGCCGTCGTAATGACGATTTTCAAACCCGGTTTTTACAACCATTTCAAATCACCTTTTTTCGCCGTTATAATTGTAGACACCTCGTTTCTGCACCTCCCGCAAACCACCCGGTGATGATTGGGCCGCATGTTTGATTCGCGGAACGATTTGTGACAATTCGTAAGATTATCGTCAAGTGATTGCTCAAATATTAATGTCAACCTCTTAGTTGTCATCTACGTCCTGATACGGTCGTTTTGGCAGTAATTAGAGTACATTCGGAGTCCGGGTCAAAAACCGTCTCCATTTTCTGATAACTGTTAAATCCCGAGTCGGAATGTTCTGGAATGTTCCGGTTATTTCTATCCCATATTTCATAAATTTTATCTTTTGGCAAATAATATCCCGTAATATAAACAAGATAATCGAATTATTTCCATCCTACCATAACTCAAACGCGGGAATCTTTCTTCAGCAGGAGGAAACCTCCTGGGAACAGACGCAGCAGGCGCTGCGCCTCTTCCAAGGGACGCAGTGGCTGCTGCGCCTCTTCCCAGGCCCTTTTTTGCATGATTTACGTATCTTTTTTATATCTTTCCGAGATTCACTTCCAAAGAGTCTCCGAAACCCTATTCCTTCACGTGATTAGTATAAATAGGAGCTTTCGCCCCTCATATTTCTCACGCGAGTGTCCGCCCTTCTCTTCTCCCTTTGCATTCTAGATTTTGTTCTTACTAATTGGCGCCTACGTGCTTGAACTTTCGACCACGTAAGCTCGGATCTTTCCGGGTACCAGCCTCTCCGTTGCATGACCGACCAATTTGACCAACTACACTTAATCAACTTAATTTAATCAATCGTTTTCCTCTTACGAGGGCACTCTCTTTGCATTCGCGTCGAGCATTCACTAGTCGATATCTTAGTTCATCTCGTTCCGTCAACATGTAAGTCTGAGGGTGTATAATCCTCTTTTATTATTGTATTTTACTTTATCGTATCACCATTGTAAGGTTTATGTCGAAAATACCGATTAAAATCGATTTCTAAAACCCTTTGTTAAAACCTGTTTTTGCGGATTTCCAGTAGACAGACGTCGAGAAAAGACGCAGCAACTGCTGCGCCTATTCGAAGGAGCGCAGTTCCTGCTGCGCCTCTTCGTGAGGCTGCCGCAGTTCCTGCTTCTTTTCTTCTTCCTCGTCCTCTGTAATTCGTCTTTGTTTATTTGTTTCGTTTATTTTCCTTAATTATTCTTCGTCATAATCATCATTAATATTCACATGTACATTGTATCACATAATTCCTTCATCATTAACATGTTTTAATTATTCAAGTCCGACTTAAATCCCTTATAATTCATATTTGCGGGTTTTCGTCATTAATATTCAATCCGGGTTGTAGAGATTCAATTTGTTCATATTGGGTTTCTGGAATTCGTCTTTGATATAGTTTTCATCTGTTTATTCACATATTCATTGTATATTCGTCATATATTGTCATATCTAACCTAGTTAATTGATTTCAATAGAGGACTCATTCATTAACATCGCTCCTTCTTGTAATTAATCCATCTTAATTCCGTCTCATCCATGTTTTACTGTTTTATGACCCATTCATATGTTAAATAACCTGTTAATCACTTCCATCCGAGTCAAATAATCTGATCAATCCTTAAAATTAACAATTAACATTAACGGCTTGCAATTACGGCTTCACAGCCAGAACTGAGTCAGGGAACAGACGCAGCGTCTGCTGCGCCTATTCCAAAGGACGCAGTCCTGCTGCGCCTGTTCCTGGCTGATTTCTGTCCCTGAACTCCGTTTCTGCCTTGACGTAGTTTGTTTAGCTTACGTATTAATTAACTAATATTCGTATTATCGTTAATTTCTGTTTGTTAATTTATTTCTTTTTATTCTTTTATTCCTTTTTCTCAAATCATCCGTTTTAGCGGTATTTTCGACATAAATCGCCTATTTCGTTGTAATCATTGTAATTTTCCATTAATGTAATTTTCTTTATTGTATTGCTTTTATCATTTGTATGTTTTCACATGTAAATGAGCATTAAATCCCGATTTCGACAATAATTGTATGCTAATTACGTGTCAACCGACTTAGTTGATTTTCACATGTTAGGATTAAAACTTGGATGTTGCATTGCATGCATATAGCCGACGATATATCAAGTATGGACAACTTCCCTAATCATTAGTAGAGGCCTCTATCGAGGCGGGCGGGATTAGGTGTTCGATCAAAAGAGCTTCCTAATACGTACCCTCACCCCTTACTCCAGATCTCCGTGAGCACCCGTGTTCATTGGCATCCACGAGAGTCATTCTAGACATAGAATGCTAAGGGTAACGATTGCTTAGTGTTCATGTCACTACTTTATGTCTTGACATGACATGAGGTATTCGAACGGTTCCAATTTCCCATAAAATTGGTGGCGACTCCTTACAAAATGCAAACGCTTGTCCCCGTTTCTCACCAAGCGCCCCCGTGGGCGGCCCGCTGTCCACATTTTGGCGACTCCGCTGGGGAATTACACTTACGTGTAGCAAGGGTGAAACTTGAACAAGGTTAGGGAATAAGTTTGTACAAGACAATTGTCGGTTTTCATAACTCGGTCTTCCTAGATCGTTTAATTCGGCCTTCCTAAGCCCAACCCAACCCATTCGACCAATCGTCCCGTCTAAACGGTCCTAATTCTTATTTGGGCCTAAGGATGGATAGCGATTGACGTCATCCATACCATGATGCTTACTCTTGTTTGTATCAAGGGCCTTCACTACTTGAGGAAATGGACTAGGAATCGGCCTTACTCTTGTTTGGTACGAGCCTCTCCACAGACTTCGGGTTTGATGGTTCGGTATGGCAACCCACCCTTTAAACCAAAACCCTTTTAAATGCACTCAGCATCCCGTTATAATGCTTGTATAAATGTGTAAACCTTACGTGATCACCACTTCTAAACAAAACCATGACGAATTTTCAAAAAATCAAAATCCTCATTTTCAAACAAGAATTTCGAAAAAAAAATAGGCCTCTAATTAGCGCAAAATCCGTTCAAAACTCTGTCCGTTTGTCGCGTCAAAATTCGGGCCACAAGCCCATTTCAAAACCTCACTTCGAGTCCACTCCTACAACTACACTACAGTTGACTAGGACACACATTTCCAAAGACCTTGTCTTTCTTCAAAACTCACTCAACACAAGTGGCACACACCCACTTCACGAGTCAAAGCTTTTCCTCTTTTAGCAAGTGTGATAGAATGGTCAATCGCGTTTTGATTCGTCGCCGATCTCTTATCCAGTTTCCAAGATGCCTGGGTCAAGCGATGAAACAAACCTCCAGCAAATTCGAGAAAGTAATGATCGAATCCTAGCCGCGATAACCCAAATGCAAATCACTCAAGAACAAACCTATGACCGCCTTGAACTTATCGAAGGCCGTATCTTTGATGTAGAGGGAAGGTTGCCTCCCCTTAAAGGTGAAGTACTACAATTTTCCGATGACGAGTCTAAAGATGAGAATCCTGTCCTAGGGACAACCGCAGCTGAGAAAAGACTCCAATACCTAGAGGAGCAATTGATGTACCTTAAGGGGGATGACATTTATAGGGAAAACAATCGCAAATATGAAGCCGTCAATTCCAAATTACCAACTAACTTTAGCATGACGGATATCCCTAAGTTTAAAGGACATGAGAACCCTTTGAACCACATCCGCGCCTTCAAGGACTACATGTCTATCAAAGGCATCAAACCCGAGATGTTCTTAAGGATCTTTCCTTCATCTCTTGACACCATTCCGAAGCAATGGTTCAACACTTTAGATCACAAGAAGGCCGCTACTTGGGAAGACGCCGCGATCGAGTTCTCGAAACAATACGCGGATAATGCCGAGATCCAAGTCAACATGCGTACTCTAGAGGTTCTTACCCAAAATGACAAAGAAGGATTCACCGACTTCCTAAGTAGGTGGAGGAAGACTAGTACTCAACTAGTTGAACGCCCGGATGAGGCTACTCTCGTGGAAAAGTTCGTGGATAATCTCAAACCCATATATGCCAGTCACTTGAGATATCAAAACATCAAGACTTTCAAGGACTTAACCGTACTAGGGACACGAATTGAAGATGACATCCGTAAAGGACTCTTGTCCAAAACGGTAGGTCGGGGATATCAAGGGTCCACAAGTCGTTCATACGGCTCTACTAGCAAGACCGACAAAGTTAACCTTCTCGAGCCATCCAAGAAAACTAGTCCACCAAGGAAGTTCACAAACCTTGGGGATACGTACTCCAACGCTCTAAAAAGGCTAATGAAACAAGGTAAACTCCAACCCATTGGACCTACTCCCGAACCCGAAAAGAAGTCCAAATTCTGGGATGAAAACTCCTACTGTGAATACCATAGGGGCAAAGGGCACGACACAGAAAAATGCTACAAATTAAAACACGTGATTCAAGATATGATTGAAGATGGTCGACTCCCAATTCCACCAGGAGGTAAGCCCAACAACACTCAGAATCCTCTTGGAGTTCTAGTGATTACAAGTGACGAATCTACCTTAGATTGCTCACACCTCTTTTCTCCCACCGAAAATGAAATTCATCCAATTGAGAAAGAAAGGTTATACTCTACCATCTCCCCTACCATCTCCGATTTCATCGCATGGGCAAGGAGTGTAGATAGACAAGTGTGGGAATTAGAAAACATGGTAACGGCCTTGAGCCATCCCAATGCAATGCCTAAAGAACGCGTACCATTGATCTTCTCTCAAATTGCCACTATGCAAGAAGTAGTCGCCGTGGTTGATAAACTAGTCGATCAAATCATACAACTAGAAAGTGATATCATGAGAATGAAGGAACTAGCTACAATCAATGGGGTTTGGGCCGATGATGATGAAGACGAATACCTCATTGAAAACTCCTTGGTCAAGGAAATAGTCCAAAATAGTGAAGACCAAGATGTGGATCACCTAACTCGTTCGGGTCGCCCATATCAAAGCACTACTCAAAACGGTTCAACCAATGTCATCACACCAAATGACAACGAAGATGACCCCACTGATCATTTGCTCAAGCAATTACAGAAAACCAAGGCTGATCTTTCAGTCTGGCAACTAGTGGCAAGCTCATTTCCACATCGCCAAGCTTTACTGCAAGCTTTGGCCAAATTGAATGTAGCACATAACTCCACTCCTGAAGATGTAGTCAACTTGGTCTTCCAAGAATCACCGAGGCTAAGTAATCCTATTACTTTCTCAGATGAAGACTTGCCACCTTTTGGCGCTAGTCACAACCTTGCCCTATACATCACTGTCATTTGTCTAAAGAAGAACGTGCCAATGACTTTGGTAGATGACGGCTCCGCGGTCAACGTCATACCCCTCAAAACGGCATACAAGCTAGGCATGAAAGAGTCGGATTGGACTCCCACCAACCAAGGTGTATGTGCATATGACGGTACACGACGAAAAGTGGTTGGACTTGCTAGCCTAACCATAGCCACGGGACCAATCGAACAAAAAGTTAACTTCCAAATAGTGGACATCGAAGCTTCATTCAACATACTTCTGGGAAGGCCTTGGATTCACGCTTCCAAAGCGGTAACATCCACCCTTCATCAAAAGATCAAGATCCCACTAAATGGCAAAGTTATGACAATCACTTCGTCACCCATCAAGGCAATAATCGAGAAGCATTCAAACAATCAAGTCCTTGCGGATCCCATATACGAACTTGGGGGCTTCGAAAGTGTGAATGTCATAGAAAGTGAGTTGGCACCCTTATACTATAATCCCTACTCCAACTTGGTGGTCAACCACATACTCAAATCCCAGGGATACTTCCCTGGAATGCCTTTGAACCCAATTCGGAAGAACACCTTCGCACCATACAAGAAAGGCAACTCGACAAGGATACCACTTGGACTAGGATACAAACCCACAACTGAAGAAGTTCTCGAAATGCTCGCTCAAGTCCAAAATCGCAAGCACGTGGGAGTCCAAATGAGACCATATCTCCCCACTTTAAATGGGTACTTCGTTCAAGAAGGAAGTTCAGAACCCTTTCATGGATTTCCCGAACCTTGGCATTATCTTGAGAGGAAGTTAGCCGGAATCGAGATCTTTCATGATTGCTACTTCATTCCTCCCAAAACGGTTCCTACCGTCAAAACCCGTCAAGCACCTTGCTTCGACGAACAAGCTGTTAGCCTATTGTTTGGAGAAGACCGATTCATTAGGGCCGCGCAGGATGAGATCATTACTATGATACTTCAGGACGATCGCTTCAACCCCACCGCGTTGATCACAGAAATCGACACAAAGCAGCAGAAAGGATGGATAAAATCTATCAAATGGACCAACAACCAAGGAAGGCTCTTCAAGCTCACTACTGGAGAAGGAGAGATGTTCAAAGGAGAACCAGAAGACGACGAGTTCGAGTCGGAGTCGGAGTCGGAGTCGGAGTCAGAGTCGGAGTCTAGAGAAGTCATTAGAGAGTCTACTCCTGTTGTCATCCCCACTCCCTTCGTTTCTCCTAGCTTAGCCTCGAGTAGTCACGGTAGTTCGGGGAATGCCCCAATTACTATTCCTTTGCCGCCACTGACCATGGATTAGTTGGCTTCTTTGTTTCAACTTTACTCAAATCTTAATATGAATAAATCAGGTTCTGCTTACTCTCAGTGTTCTTTCGAGTGCAATTCTGTTTACGATGATACTGAGGATGACCAAGACCCAGACTTGACCGAAATACCTCCCTACGCAGCCAAAGAAATATTACAGGAGGGGGAAGGGGGACCAGTAATAGAAGATACCGAACCCATCAACGTAGGAACCGAATTAGAACCCAAAGAACTTAGCATAGGGACTACCTTGAGCTCTACCGAAAGGGCCGATTTCATAGACCTCCTAAATGAATTCAAAGACGTTTTCGCTTGGTCCTACAAAGACATGCCAGGGATCGACAGGGATATCGCCGAACATAGGATTCCGATTAAGCCGGGTTTCAAACCCGTGAAATGAAGCTTCGACGAATGAGAACAGAATGGGCTCTAAAGATTAAGGAAGAAGTTGATAAGCAATTCAAAGCCGGGTTCATCAAAGTTTCCGAGTACTCTGACTGGGTAGCCAACATAGTACCTGTGCCCAAAAAGGATGGGAGAATCCGTGTTTGTGTTGACTTTAGGGACTTAAACAAAGCGAGTCCAAAAGATGACTTCCCTCTACCTCACATCGACATATTGGTGGACAATACTGCAGACCACGCATTACTATCCTTCATGGATGGATATGCGGGTTATAACCAAATCAAGAAGGCCATAGAAGATATGCACAAGACCGCTTTCGTCACACAATGGGGAACATATTGCTATACAGTAATGCCATTCGGATTGATTAACGCCGGAGCTACATACCAACGCACCGCAACTACACTCCTACATGACATGATGCACAAAGAAGTTGAGGTATATGTAGATGACATGATCGTCAAATCCAAGGAAAGAGAGGGACACATTGCAAACCTTCGCAAGTTCTTCGCAAGGCTGCGAAAATACAACATGAGACTCAACCCTCAGAAATGCACATTCGGGGTAACATCCGGAAAACTCCTGGGATATGTCGTTAGCCAACGCGGTATAGAACTAGATCCCTCAAAAATCAAAGCTCTGATCGAAATGCCACAACCTCAAACAGAAAAAGAAGTCAGAGGATTCCTGGGAAAGGTACAATATATAAGTCGATTCATATCGAAACTTACCATGATTTGCGAGCCTATCTTCAAGAAACTCAAGAAAACAGACCACACCATGTGGGATGATGATTGTCAAAAGCCGTTTGACCGAATCAAGGAGATATTGGCTAAACCACCAGTGCTCATGCCGCCACAACGAGATCAACCTCTTGGTTTATATCTCACGAAGAATCGAAACTACCATGGGTGCTATCTTTGGCTCAAACCGTAGGAAGTGAAGAAAGAGCTATTTACTATCTAAGTAAGAAGTTCTTGGAATATGAGTGCAAATACTCGCAACTCGAAAAGACATGCCTCGCTCTTGTGTGGGCAACGAAGAAGCTACGTCACTACATGCTTAGCTACTCCGTCAAGATATATTCCAAAATGGATCCAGTCAAATACCTCTTCGAGAAACCCGTCCTCAACGGACGTCTTGCAAGGTGGACTCTGATGCTCTCAGAATTCGACCTCAAATATGTACCACTAAAAGTTATAAAAGGTCGCGCCGTCGCCGAATTCTTCGCAGAAAATCCTATCAACGACGCACAAACCATAGACACTTGGTCATTTCCCGACGAGGATATACTTCAAACAGATGTAGACTCTTGGGATCTATACTTTGATGGAGCATCAAATTTAAGAGGATTCGGAATAGGAGTGTTGCTCATTTCTCCTGAAGGTGAGCATACACCGATTGCTGTCAAACTCGACTTCGAGGTGACAAACAACGCTGCAGAGTATGAAGCTTGTCTCATCGGACTGCAAGCGGCAGTAAGCTTAGGCATCAAAAACCTCCGAGTACATGGGGACTCATCGCTGATCATCAACCAAGTCACAGGATCCTGGAAAATCCGAAGCGAAAGCCTCGCACCTTATCAAGCTAGGATAGACCAAGTGGCTCAATTCTTTGACCACGTAACCTACTTACACCTACCTCGAGAGGAAAATCAATTTGCAGACGCTCTTGCGAAACTCGCATCTTTGATAAATATGCCAGATCACATGGTGGAAATGCCTTTGTGTATCGAACGACGATCAGAACCGGCATATGTCCATCAAATCACCGATGAAGAAGAAATCGCACAGGAACCCTGGTTCCAAGCGATCCTTAATTTCAAGCTTAATGGTACCTATCCACCAGATATGGACAAAAGGGGACAACGTGCTATACGCCTATTAGCTTCCCAATACATTCTGATGCAAGGAGAGTTATACAAAAGAACACCTCTTGGTGTAGTCCTACGTTGCCTTGATCATTCACAGGCACGAAAGGTGATGGAAGAAGTCCACGACGGAGAATGCGGTCCTCACATGAGTGGGCCTATTATGGCAAAGAAAATCACACGCTTAGGGTATTATTGGACCACCATGGAATCCGATTGCATCAAATACGTGAGACATTGCCACAATTGCCAAATCTTCGGGAATGTACAACATGTCCCTCCTTCGTTGCTATACACGATGACATCTCCTTGGCCATTCTCTACATGGGGAATTGACATAATCGGGAAAATAACCCCAGCCGGAACAGGAGGTCACTGTTTCATTCTAGTGGCAATTGACTACTTCACCAAGTGGGTAGAAGCGGCGTCCTACACTGCTCTTACGGCTAAAAATGTGGCAAAATTCATACAAAACAACATCATCTGTCGATATGGTTGCCCACATGAGATCATCAGCGATAATGGGTCACACTTCCAAGCTGAAACCGAGCAATTGCTAGCCAAATATAAGATTAAGCATCACCACTCTTCGCCCTACAGACCACAGACTAACGGCGCGGTAGAGGCGGCAAACAAGAACGTTGTCACAATTCTCAAGAAAATGACTAACAACTACAGAGATTGGCCAAGCAAGATACCCTTTGCTTTATGGGGATATCGTACGTCAGTTAGGACACCCACTGGGGCTACTCCTTTCTATTTGACCTACGGCATGGAAGCCGTACAACCAGTCGAGCTAGAAATACCATCCTTACGTATTCTACTCGAAAGTCAAATCCCTGAAGCCGATTGGAAGAGGGATAGATATGAAGAACTCATCCTCCTGGATGAACGTAGGCTACGCGCCTTACATAATGTCCAAACATATCAAGCACGTATCAAACGAGCTTTCGACAAAAGAGTTAGGCCAAGAAACATCAAAGAAGGAGACTTAGTACTCAAATCGGTTAGAGCTCTTTTACCTGTCGACCCAAGGGGAAAATTCAAACCTAATTGGGCCGGACCATACCTAGTCAAATCCATACTTCCAGGGGGTGCGGTTAGAATCACAGACCTAGATGGGAATGGGTTTTTAAACCCCACAAACCTTGACCAACTGAAACGATACTATGCCTAGAATAGGAAAAAAAACGCGCCTCGCGTAAACCCATGTGTCGCTCTTGTGGCACTAAATAAGCGGCCCCTGGCCAAGCTGAAATAAGCTAAGTGTCACTATGCTCTTGCATTTTGACAAGATTGTCATCCTCATATCATCAAATAAACTAAATTCGCACCTTGAGAACAAGCAAAAGCTCATGCTTATTTTCTATGTTCATTACAAGCTCTTGCTTCGAACAATTATTCTTTTACATTTACTCGAACTACGCGCAAGGGTTTGATTTCGCTTTTTTAAGTGAATACGTAGGCAATCCTTCACAGGATTCAACCCGTTATACCTAAAATGTAAATAGAAGGACATTTGCATTGCATTTGAAATTCGACAAGAATAATAAAAGAAAATCACAGCGGTTTCTTAACCATTCAACCTTTTTTATTCCATTCGCCTTCTAATAATAATAATACGATACATAATAAAAATAGAATAGGCTAGGATTCTAAAAATCCCTCCTTTTTATTACAACAATAATACTAATAATCAAATAATAAATAAGGACTCGGGCTATTCCTCCATCTTCCCCTTGCCCTTGTCATTCTTGTCATATTTCTTGTCACGACCTCGAGCCGGGCGCTCTTGCACCACTTCAGACCTAATCACCAACGGTCTTTCTCGAGGCCTGACTCTTCCATTCTTGCCAACCACCATTTCCGCAACCGGAGTAGTCTTTGATTTCTTCGAAGGATGAATGACCTGAAATCCAGCTTCTTCTTCTCCTTCTGGCAGATGCTTCTCCTTCTCTTTCTCTCCTTCGCGCACCTTGTAGTCAACAGGCTCGCGTTTCCTCAGTCTCTCGCGTTCTTCCGAAGTTGCAGCCTTTCTCCAACTCAGATAGGAATCCGACACCCACAAAGCATTGGCGGAGAAGCTCAAGAACCACATGTTCCTTTGGGCCCATTTGATAGCCCACTCTCTTCGGCTCTCGGTGGTAAGCGCTACAGCAATCTGCGGAACGGTATCAAGCCTCGGGATAGTCTGCTTCAGCCCAACTTGCCTCATCAATCTTTCCGGAAAGATGCATACCATGAACTCCAATCCCGGAATGCGCACGGACCTAGTAGGATCCAAAGAAGACACTCCAGTGACAGACTTGAGGTGCCACCACGGTACAACCCACCTAATCAACGGGCCATCATCATTCTTCAGCTTGTTCTTCCAATAGTCGCAGACCCGAGTGAAGTCCACCATGTACAACCGCGTCCTCATCGCAATCATACGGGAATGATAGGAAAGTGCATGAACGGGGGCTCGAGCGGTCGGGAGCGTTCCATAAGCCAAACCTACAAAAAAGGTATTAGACACCAAAAAAAAAAAAAAAAAAAAAAAAAAAAAAAAAAAAAAAAAAAAACAAAAGAAAAACGACGAAAAAAAAAAAAAAAAAAACAAAACAAAAATGACGAAAAAAAAAAAGAAAAGAAAAAGAAAGGTGTCTTTTACCTGTAAGATGACGGGACTCCCCAAAAGTGGAAGATCGCGGTTGGATTTCCTATTATCCAAACCCAAGATAATCTCCCCTAAGCATAAGCAAGCTGGGCTCCTGCGCTCCATTTGCTCGATAAGACCCAAAAGACTGGGATCACCTCGCAAATCTTCATCAACGTGTCCATGGAAGACATACACATGCAGCAAACAAAAGCCAAATGCTCTCCTCCTAGCAACATAAGAGACAGTGGGGTCAGCCCTGTTAATGAATCGGTCTACAAAGTCCAGCATTCTCACGCCTTTCGGGGTAACTAAGCGATCCACCTCGAGTCTAGTCAATCCGAGCAGGTCTCTGAATTTGCTCTTATACCCTTGTGAAGTGGAAGGAATGGCAGGTAAATGCTCGGGGTCCCACCCACCAATAGCAGCAATTTCTTCCGGAAACGGACAAATATCACCACCTGGGAACGCGAAAACATGATAATTTGGGTCCCAGTAGTCAAGGCAAGCATCCAAGAACGGTTTTACCACCTTAATGAGTTTCAAACTCAGTAGAGACCCAAGGTTATGAGCACCCATGTCGTGCTTCTCGATATTCGAGAATTCATTAGTCCATTCCTTCAAGCGGATCTCCAAAGTATTCATGATGACAATTTTCTCTTGAAAATTTATTTTGGGAGTTTTTTATGTGGATTAACGGAGAAGAGACGAAAGAATTATATGATTTAAAGCTTCGTCGACGCTTCTATTTATACTAATCGCTGTTTCCAAAAATCCGCCAGAAAAGACCAGCTTGGGAACAGGCGCAGCTCCTGCTGCGCCTATTCAAAGGGACGCAGCTCATGCTGCGCCTCTTCCCCAGACTCACTTTCTGCGATTTTCGCGTTTGGATCTTTCCTAATTCTATAACGAATAATTTCCTATTCCTAGAAAGGTGCCCTGAAAAGTTGTCACAAACCAAAATTTCGAGATGGCAGAAAGTTTACCCATCATCCAAGGATCCCAAATATCAAATTTCATCGCCAATGGGCAATCCTAAGGCTATTTTCGAAGCAATTTACGGTTCAGCTGTAAAACCGTCTCAAAATTCGCTCAAGGGCTCAAAACTCGATGAAAATTCAAAGCAAATACATGGTTATGTTCCTAACATTGCCTACTATCCATTTCTAGCATCAATTTGGCAAAGCAAATCCATTTGGGGGAAAAGCCCCAAATTTTCGATCAAAAGGGTCGAAAACCCTAGTTTTCGCGGCTCAAAATTCGACAAATGTAGATGATTAATGCAAGATTAAGACACATACCTCGATTAGTCATGTTTAATGCAAGCTTTTGGATCAAACCGCGACGGAAATGGTGAAGATTTGAGAGAGAAATTGAAAGAATGTGTTTCGAAATAATGAAATATAATCCTTCTGATTTCGCGTTTTTACGCGAAAATAGCCAAATTGGGGAAAAGACGCAGCAGGCGCTGCGCCTCTTCCAAGAGACGCAGCTCTTGCTGCGCCTCTTCCTTGTGTTCCCTCCATACGAATTTTCAAAAATTCGTTATTTGTGGGCCCATCTTTGGTGCGCCTCTTCTTCAACGCTATTATATTCTTTTGGTCCGTTTCGACTGTTTTCTTTCGTTCCGGCCCGCGTTTTATCCAGCGCGACAGTATTTTGCAGTATTGTCCAAATTCATTTTATCCCGCGCAGCAGTATTTTGCAGTATTGCTCAAGATCATTATGTCCCGCGCAGTAGTATTTTGCAGTACTGCTCACTCAAGATTTCTTTCACGACGATCAAGATGTTCCTAGTCGTCTGTCCCCAGCGCAGTAGTATTTTGCAGTACTGCTCACTCAAGATTTCTTCCGGGACGATCAAGATGTTCCTAGTCGTCAAAATATTCCCCCAGCAAGAGTTTGTTTGAGACCGACGCAAGCAGATTCAACCTCAAGTTTTGCCAGAGTTCGCTTGAGACCGACGCAGGCGGATTCCCTCAGCAGTTTCTACCGACGTCCTGCTGCTTTCAATATTTCTTGTTTCCCCGCGAAGTTCGATTAAGTCTCAGGTATGATCTCTCCTTATGGCTGGCGAGCCTCCTTACGTAGTCTAATGGACTTTAAACGACCCTCCTCGATAGTCGACAGACTCTAAAATGTTCCCGACGATAGGTCCTTGGTTCAGACCCCTTGAATCGCCTCGCGTCGCCATAGTCGTCAGATTGTAATCTTCTATTGACCTGATGGCTATAATTTGACTTTCGCCTTGTCCAAGCCTCAGTCAAAGTGGGGGCTCTGTAGACACCTCGTTTCTGCACCTCCCGCAAACCACCCGGTGATGATTGGGCCGCATGTTTGATTCGCGGAACGATTTGTGACAATTCGTAAGATTATCGTCAAGTGATTGCTCAAATATTAATGTCAACCTCTTAGTTGTCATCTACGTCCTGATACGGTCGTTTTGGCAGTAATTAGAGTACATTCGGAGTCCGGGTCAAAAACCGTCTCCATTTTCTGATAACTGTTAAATCCCGAGTCGGAATGTTCTGGAATGTTCCGGATATTTCTATCCCATATTTCATAAATTTTATCTTTTGGCAAATAATATCCCGTAATATTCACAAGATAATCGAATTATTTCCGTCCTACCATAACTCAAACGCGGAAATCTTTCCGAGATTCACTTCCAAAGAGTCTCCGAAACCCTATTCCTTCACGTGATTAGTATAAATAGGAGCTTTCGCCCCTCATATTTCTCACGCGAGTGTCCGCCCTTCTCTTCTCCCTTTGCATTCTAGACTTTGTTCTTACTAATTGGCGCCTACGTGCTTGAACTTTCGACCATGTAAGCTCGGATCTTTCCGGGTACCAGCCTCTCTGTTGCATGACCGACCAATTTGACCAACTACACTTAATCAACTTAATTTAATCAATCGTTTTCCTCTTACGAGGGCACTCTCTTTGCATTCGCGTCGAGCATTCACTAGTCGATATCTTAGTTCATCTCATTCCGTCAACATGTAAGTCTGAGGGTGTATAATCCTCTTTTATTATTGTATTTTACTTTATCGTATCACCATTGTAAGGTTTATGTAGAAAATACCGATTAAAATCGATTTCTAAAACCCTTTGTTAAAACCTGTTTTTGCGGATTTCCGTGAGACAGGACGTCGAGAAAAGACGCAAAGAAGCAAGCGCCGCGCCTATTCGAAGGAGCGCAGATTCCGCCGCGCCTCTTCGTGAGGCTGCCGCAGTTCCTGCTTCTTTTCTTCTTCCTCGTCCTCTGTAATTCGTCTTTGTTTATTTGTTTCGTTTATTTTCCTTAATTATTCTTCGTCATAATCATCATTAATATTCACATGTACATTGTATCACATAATTCCTTCATCATTAACATGTTTTAATTATTCAAGTCCGACTTAAATCCCTTATAATTCATATTTGCGGGTTTTCGTCATTAATATTCAATCCGGGTTGTAGAGATTCAATTTGTTCATATTGGGTTTCTGGAATTCGTCTTTGATATAGTTTTCATCTGTTTATTCACATATTCATTGTATATTCGTCATATATCGTCATATCTAACCTAGTTAATTGATTTCAATAGAGGACTCATTCATTAACATCGCTCCTTCTTGTAATTAATCCATCTTAATTCCGTCTCATCCATGTTTTACTGTTTTATGACCCATTCATATGTTAAATAACCTGTTAATCACTTCCATCCGAGTCAAATAATCTGATCAATCCTTAAAATTAACAATTAACATTAACGGCTTGCAATTACGGCTTCACAGCCAGAACTGAGCCAGGGAACAGACGCAGCGTCTGCTGCGCCTATTCCAAAGGACGCAGTCCTGCTGCGCCTGTTCCTGGCTGATTTCTGTCCCTGAACTCCGTTTCTGCCTTGACGTAGTTTGTTTAGCTTACGTATTAATTAACTAATATTCGTATTATCGTTAATTTCTGTTCGTTAATTTATTTCTTTTTATTCTTTTATTCCTTTTTCTCAAATCATCCGTTTTAGCGGTATTTTCGACATAAATCGCCTATTTCGTTGTAATCATTGTAATTTTCCATTAATGTAATTTTCTTTATTGTATTGCTTTTATCATTTGTATGTTTTCACATGTAAATGAGCATTAAATCCCGATTTCGACAATAATTGTATGCTAATTACGTGTCAACCGACTTAGTTAATTTTCACATGTTAGGATTAAAACTTGGATGTTGCATTGCATGCATATAGCCGACGATATATCAAGTATGGACAACTTCCCTAATCATTAGTAGAGGCCGCTATCGAGGCGGGCGGGATTAGGTGTTCGATCAAAAGAGCTTCCTAATACGTACCTCACCCTTTACTCCAGATCTCCGTGAGCACCCGTGTTCATTGGCATCCACGAGAGTCATTCTAGACATAGAATGCTAAGGGTAACGATTGCTTAGTGTTCATGTCACTACTTTATGTCTTGACATGACATGAGGTATTCGAACGGTTCCAATTTCCCATAAAATTGGTGGCGACTCCTTACAAAATGCAAACGCTTGTCCCCGTTTCTCACCAAGCGCCCCCGTGGGCGGCCCGCTGTCCACAATAATCGTCGCGTCTAGACACAGATTTTAACCCGTCCCGCGCCGACAATGGCTGTTTCAAAACCCGAGGAAAGCAAACACCCTTTTCTCGAGACACTTTCGAGATCCCGGGGACCATGCACTGTCCCCGAGACCTCTTCAAACATTTCAAACTCGATTTTTAAAACATACAATTTTGAATTTCAAAAACTGTCTTGGGAGATAATACATTGTTTTCTGAGCCGATTCAAACTCAAACCGTCTTTTGAAAATAAACTTAAGACGACCCTTTCAACTGACCGACTTGCGAAGATCTCTATATTCGGAAGCCGTTCATAGAGCGACAAATGAATCTTTTTGAAAATTTATATTTTCGAAAACTTCAGTGCACCATTCCAATTCCGCCTCGTGTCTATCGAGTCAAAGAAAACGTACTTATGGGTCTTTACTTATGAGTCGTCTCACCACGAGACTCGTCCAATGGCGTCACGCCGCTATATTGGACACTTGTCAAAAGTTCGGTCAACACCGTCACGTCATAAATCGAGTCAGCACCGAGGTACCACACACGGTCATCCTCGTCTTGTCGAGTCTGATCTTTGTCTCGCCCTATATGTTGTCTGCGTTCTGTCTTTGAACCATGTCAGATTGAGTTGTAATGTGAGCCATTTTTATGCCTCAGAACCATGGCCCCGTCTTCAACTTCGTTTGTCAACAGCAACAACAATGATAACAACAGAGATGTCACGACTGCTCAGCTAGCCATCCTGCTCACCGCTCTTAAGGTCACTCTGGATCGTATCGACGCCCTGTAAAACAAACAAGCTAGAGAACATAATACTCCACCTTTGACTGAAACTGAGAAAAGGCTCAAGCTCTTGGAAGAACAGCTCCTAGCCTGGGGTAACAATATCCATCATGAGAACAACCGAAGGTTCGAACCTTTTGGGGATCAATTACTTGACAACTTTACCCTGACTGATGTGCCCAAGTTCAAAGGAGTGGAGGACCCACTCAATCATATCCGTGCCTTCAATGACTATATGGCCATAAAAGGGGTCAAACGTGAGCTCTTCACCCGGATCTTCCCATCATCCTTGGAACCGATCACTCGCCAATGCTACTACTCCCTTGACTCGAAGAACCTTACTACCTGGGATGACGTCGCAGTTGAATTTGCTAACAATACGCTGACAATGTTGAAATCCAAGCCAATACCCGTACCCTTGAGGTACTAACCCAGAACGACAAGGAGGGATTCACCGCGTTCTTAACCCTTTGGAGGAGGGTAAGTACTCAGTTGGTCAGCAAGCCGAGTGAATCAACCTTGGTGGAAAAGTTCGTCAACAATCTCTGCCCAGTGTATGCCAACTTACTGAGGTATCAAAATATTAAGACCTTCCAGGATCTGCAAATTCTGGGGACACGCATTGAAGATGACCTCTGGAAGGGTGTCTTGGCCAAGACCACTTGCAGAGGCTACTAGGGATCCACATCAACCAGGTCTCGCCATTACGGCCAAACAAACAAGATCGATGAGGTCAACCTCGTTGAACCTTCTGCTAAGAGAGCTGAGTGCCCTCAGAGAGTGTTCACTAATATAGGGTCAACTTATGCAAGTGCCCTGAAGAGACTCATGGACTAGGGAAAGTTACAACCAATCGGACCCACCCCGGATCCGACCGATGCTAAGAAATACTGCTTCTGGAACCCCAATGCCTACTGTCAGTACCATCAAGGGAAAAGGCATAATACAGAAACCTACCTCAAACTCAAACACATCATCCAAGACATGATTGAGAAAGGGGAATTGCCTTTACCCCCACCGAAAAAGCCAAACAACAAAACAACCCTCTTGGAATCCACGCTATCTCCAAAGATGAACCAACTCTGGACTGCCCTCACCTCATCCTGCCAATTGATGACGAGGTGAACACCTTGGAGAAAGATCCCTCGGACGGGGTAATTGTGTTCAGTGCCGCAACTATGCTCACCATGTTCCAACAGGTTGAGGAAGCCATAGCCAGCCTCTCCGAGAGGATTACCCGACTTGACAATGCCTACCGCCGGCTTATCTTCAATCCTCCACCACCACGCCCGAGGGAGAGTTCCCCAAGCGCCCAAAACTACCCTCACCAGGACGGATTGCTCCCGCGACCATTCTAGCATGCACCTTACAATAATCACCCTCATAATAATCATCCTCACAATAATCACCCTCACAATAATCAACCTCACAAAAATTACCCTCACAGAAATAACCCTCACAAAAACTGCCCACCAAGGATTACCCCTCCAAGGTGCCTTCGAGATCCTGAAATCAATGACATCTGGAGAGACGATGTTGAAGATGTCAACATTGACCTAGTGAAAGAAAAAAGGGCAAAGGAGATCAGTCATCTTACCCGGTCCGAACGCCCCTATCAGAACCCGAACAGTTCAGCGGTCGCACCGACAACAAACGACTAAGTCGTCCCGCAAGCAGACACTCAACCAAGAGCTCCTGAGAATTCGATCCTCAAGCAGCTTCAAAAGGCAAAAGCCGAAATTTCAATTTGGCAACTGATCGCGACATCCTTTGAGCATCGACAGGCTTTGCTACAGGCCTTGGGAAAATTAATTGTGCCCTCCACCTCTTCCCCTGAAGAAATAGTGGCACATCTGACAAGGGACGCCCCTGACTTGAACAACCCGGTCGTCTTCTCTGACGAGGATATCCCTCCCTTCGGAGCCAATCATAATCTTGCCCTGTACATTACCGTACAGTGTCTCAAGAAGAATGTACCCATGGTCCTTGTAGATAACGGATCCGCGGTAAATGTTATTCCCCTTAAGACTGCTCACAAGCTGGGTATTAAGGAAGCTGATTTGGTCCCAACAAATCAAGGAGTACGCGCCTACGACGTCTCTCGTCGCAACGTCGCGGGGCTCATCACTCTGACTGTCGCAACCGGACCACTGGAAAGGCAAACCAGTTTTCAGGTGCGCGACATCAACGCCTCCTGTAATATGCTCCTGGGACGTCCCTGGATTCGCGCCGTCAAGGCAGTTACCTCAACTCTCCACCAGAAGATCAGGGTCCCCTTCAACGGGAAAACAATCACAATTCCTGCTTCCCCAATCAAAGCTGTCATGAGGAAGTTAATAGCCTCCCAAACCATTGAGGAAGGTGACAATGAAATATGGGGGTTCCAAGCTGTAAATGTCATAACTGATGAATCAACACCCTTTGATTATGACCCGTTTGCCAACCTCATGGTCAACCGCATCATGATGCGCCAGGGTTACTTCCCGGGTTTGCCCCTCAATCAACTGAAGAGCACCTTACCTCCCTTGAAACAGGCTAAGGTCCCCAACATTCCCTTCGGACTGGGTTATGAACCTACCGATGAAGATATCCAGGAGATGAACCTCCTATTTTGGAAGCGCAAGAAGCACGGGGTTATCCTCCGTCCATATCATCTGACTCTCAATGGATACTTTGTCCCCGAGGGAGAGTCCGAGGTCTACCATGGCTTTCCAGAGCCAATCTATGACTCTGTGTTCAAAACCAGGTACCCGGGTGTGGAAGTCTTCAAGGACTGCTACTTCATCCCCAACAACACCGAAGCTGCATCAACCGAGTCTAAGCCGTCGTCATGCCTCGATGGACAAGCTGTCACCCTCCTCTTTGGAGAGGATAACATCAAGCACCTTGAATATGAGGACAGTATCAACATCGCCCTGTAAGGACAACCGATTTGACCCAAGTGCCTTGATCTCCGACACTGACCCGGAGAAAGCTACACAAGGCTGGAGGAAAACCATCAAGTGGACCGATCGCCGAGGCCGCATTCTCAATATCACAACTGGAGAAGGCCTTATGTTCAAAGAGGGAAATGGAGAAGAATCTGAATCTGAGTCTGAGTCGGAGTCAGAGCCTGTCATAGCTCCTAAGACTCCTAATGTCACAGTCAAGGTCCCCTTCCCACTATTTTATCACAAGGTCGTGGCTGATTCAGAGGCTGAGTCTACTAGGGTCACCCCTAGTCCCATGAAAGGTGACAAGTTGGAGCTTGTTCCAGGGGCCAACTCCTCTGCTGTGTCACCTTTGACTGACCACGAGATGTCTGTACTCTCCGAGCTTTTCGCTCGTGTCAACTTAATGAAAACGCTAAGTTTGCTTATGAGTCGTCTTACTTTAACTGCAATGCAATTCTGAATGACTATGAGGAATTTGACTTGAGTGACTACCCACCTCACCTAGCCAAAGAACTTGAGAAACGGGAAACCAGAACCCCCATTATTGAGGAGACCGAACCTATTAACGTAGGAACCGACAACACACCTCAAGAACTTAGGATAGGAACAACCCTGGAGCCCTCGGAAAGACAATAGTTCATTGACCTCCTGCACGAATACAAGGACGTATTCGCCTGGTCCTACAGAGACATGCCTGGGATTGACAGGGAAATTGCGGAGCACCGGATACCTATTAAGCCTTAAGCTAAACCTGTGAAGAAGAAGCTGCGTCGAATGCGTCCTGAATGGGAACTAAAAATCAAGGAAGAAGTGGATAAATAGTTCAAGGCTGGTTTCATCAAAGTGTCTGAATACTCTGACTGGGTGGCCAACATTGTTCCTGTACCGAAGAAAGATGGGAGAATTCGGGTTTGCGCCGACTTCAGGGATCTGAACAAGGCTAGTCCAAAGGACGACTTCCCTTTGCCACGTGTTGACATTCGGGTAGATAACACTGCCAAGCATGCTCTCCTATCATTCATGGACGGGTATGCCGGGTACAACCAGATTAAAATGGCTGAGGAAGACATGCACAAAACTGCATTCACTACACAGTGGGGTACATATTGCTGCACAGTCATGCCTTTCGGTCTCATCAACGTCGGGGCTACCTATCAAAGAACCACTACCACTCTCCTACATGATATGATGCACAAGGAGGAAGAGGTATATGTCGACAACATGATTGTCAAGTCAAGAGAAAGGGACGGCCACATCAGCGCCCTTCGAAAATTCTTCGCTCGTCTGCGGAAATATAACATGAGACTAAATCCTCAGAAGTGTGCATTCGGGGTCACCTCCGGAAAACTTTTGGGACATGTCGTCAGCAAAAGAGGCATTGAGATTGATCCAACCAAAATCAAAGCCCTTCAGCAAATGCCTCGGCCTAGGAACGAGAAGGAGATTCGGGGATTTCTCGGTCAGGTCCAATACATCAGCCGCTTCATTGCCAAGCTCACTGATGGTGGGCGTGTCGTTGTACACCCAATCAAACACATTTATAATAATCAACAAACAACTAGTTAGCGGTAAGTCGAGGTCGATCCATGTGACGGTGTGCTTTGGGTTCTAAGTCTATCTATCTCAATTTATGCTAGTGTCACAATTTGTTTGGGTTTGTAGTTGTGTTCTAGACTAATAAAAGCAATAAAGTAAAAACAAGCAATAAAAGGAAAGATGTAAACAAATGATTAAAAATGCTAGGATATCATGGGTTCATAGGGGATTCATGGTTTTGATCATACAAACATGTTTATAAAGTTGCAAGCAATTAGTGTTGTGGAGGAACCGAGTTGGTTTATGTCTTACGGTTCATAGGAAGAGTTGGGTCCTGGAGCCGAATCGATTAGATTGTACAACATCTACAAATCGACTTACTTTCCTCCTATTCAACTTCTATGCATGGTCTAACAAGACTCGAGTTGGTTTATATCTTACAAGTCAAGTTGAGTAGATAAGAGATGGTAAAAATGCAAGGATTCATAGGCTTAGCATTTCATCAAACATAACATGTGCATAAAGTTGACATCACAACAAGCAAGCAATTTGATTATGAAAACATATTAGATTAAGCATTAATCAATCCCATGTTGGTTTTCCCTAATTACCCATTAATCCTAGCTAAAGAAACTACTCACTCATTATCATGAGAAACATGTCATTAATGGTGTCAATCATCACAACAAGTATAAACATGATAATAGAATGAAGAAATGAACAATAAAGATTAAAGAGTAAAGGAATTATACCAAACTTGAGATGATCCAAAATAATAAAGCAAAGAATAATAGAAGAAACTTGATTGATTGATGAAGGGTTGTCAATCCTCCAATAATAACCCAATAATCTTCAATTACCCAAAAGTAACAAACTTGAACAATAAATAAGGAGAGATTAATGTGAAATTTGTGGAGATTAAAGAGTAATCTATTCTAATCTACTCCTAATCTAATCTAAGAGGAATTTCTAATATGGGAATTTGATCTAATCTCTAAAAACTTCATAATTTGATTATTACAAATGGGGTATTTATAGTGGAAATTAGGTGGATGCATTAGGGTTAACTAAGGGCTAAACTATTAATTACACTTTTGAGATTTGAACAGGGAAACGCCGGTATTTTTCGAAGGAAGGGCGTCTTTCTTTGATGCTAGAAGAAGACGAAATTGTGCTGTGAGGGAATCCGGGCGTCTTTGGGTCGGGACGGGCGGATTCGTTGGTCTCTGCCCGGGCGTCTTTAGGTGAAGACGGGCGGATTGGAGCAGGGGAAGACGGGCGGATTTGGAGAAAGACGGGCGTCTTGTGGTTCACGTAGCAAGGAAAAGTTTTCTGTCCAGGAATACGCCCGTCCCGAGCGAAATATGGGCGTTCTGGGCTTCAACCCGAGCGGGTTGAATTTGACCCGAGCGGGTTGAGCTGTATCTTGAGCTCGGATTGTAAAACGGACGTCATTTCCTCATCCGGACTCCTATTGGAGTGATTCAAAAGCCTAGATCACTTGTTTTTTCGACGTCGTTCCATCTAGCATACTTTCAGAGCCAATGGAGTAACCCTTGGTTCGGTTTTAGAGCGATTTCTTCTTGTAATGCCTTCCCTCTCGTCATTCTTACTTTTAACCCTTTGATCCTTCTATATACACTTTATTCCTACATATTTGGTCATCATTCTTGCCTCCTCTTCATACTAGTCCATCTAATATCATCAATAAGCTTCCAAATATGCACGAAAGACGGGAATTTCCGCCTTATTATCTCCTTTTCTACAAAACATATGAAATGCGATAGAAAAGCAAATAGGAAGATTTTGACGGATAAAATGGCCATAGAATGTTATAATAGTATGCAAAATAGGCTCAATTAGGAGACTAAATGTGCTCAACTAATGTTCACATCAAATATCCCCAAACCGAACCTTTACTCGTCCCGAGTAAAGAGGTGACTAAAACTAGACCTTTATTTAAACTATCCTACTAATATAACCGATATGAGACAATTAGCGGGTCTCACTCCGCCCCTTCAACTCACAACAAGACAACCACGAGGTAGGATGCCTTCTTGCAAAGCAAGGTGGGTCTTGCCAAAATGGCGACACATCCAAACATTAAGCACACAAAATCAAGTAATGCATGCATCTACAAAAGAATAGCCACTTTCCTCATCTAAGTGGCGGAAATTATCTACAAGGGAAGCAATTCAAGGGTACACACTCCTTCATAGATGCAATTTCTTCAAACAACTAAGCCTAGAAGGATACCAATAAATCACCTCCAAGTTGTGTCAAGCTAGGGTACCTTTGTCCTCAATCGTTAAATGCTTTTGTCAAGAATAGACTCCCTATGGTGTTAGAAACACTGGAGGATCGCGGAATTCCCCCTCTTGCCTAGACAAGAAGAAGGGTCGTCCCCTCTCTACCATGCACAAAAATGGATACGATAGAAAAAGTGATCGATAGAATTTAAGTTTCTCTTTGGGAGTTTGCTTTGTTGTTGTTTTTCCCCCCAATTTCTTGTGGCATATAACATTTGAGAACACTTTCTTTGCCATTTCTTTTTGATTTTTGGCATTTCATACTTGACAACTTTTCAACTTTTTGCATTTCTTTTTGAACATTTTCAAAGTCACCCCATATGTAGTGAGGGTGGCTTATATTTGAAGCTTTAGGAGTTCTATTTTTGCTCCTCTTTTCATTTGATGCATTTTTGCAAACTTTCTTTCACTTTTCATTTCATTGAACTCAAATTGATTTCTTTTTGTGCTCATTCCCTTTGATGACAAAAATGTGGTAGAACATGGATGATGGATGGATGGATGCATGGTTTCAAGGGTCACCTTGGAATAAACGGTAGCCAAGGAGTTATCACACCACAAGGTACTCTTGACTAGGCCTTAATCCATGGGTCAAAGGATACTAGCATGACACATCCTAGGGTGTTTTACAAGTATTCTAACAAGCAAAGTCTTAAGAAGAAAAAGCATCTACTAGGGCCTATATACACTTGTCAAGCTTACCAAGTAGACGGTTTTGCAAAATTTTTCTAACCATGCAAACTACATGCCATGATGCAACTAACATATAAACATCCGAATGCATATGATTCTACCGACTAATATGCCAAATAATCTAAATGCAATCCTAAATTCACATTGTTTATATCGCATCAATCAAAATAAAGCCACATAGGCATTAACATAAAGAGGAAAAAGGAGATTGGAAAGATCATACCATGCGGTCTTCAATGTCCTCATGTCTCGGATGTGGCGTAGTTAATTAATGTGAACAAGGATAAAACAAACACAATATATACATGACTACGCTACAAAGGAAATGAACTTGTTTTTGGGTTTTTCAATTTTTCAATTTTTTATGGTTTTTCGAAATTTTTCAATTTTTATGTATTTTTGGAATATAAATTCCCATCCCCCACTTTATTTTGGACATTGTCTTCAATGTACATGTAGGAGTAGGGATAAAAAGGAAATACATATTTTTGGAATTTTTTGAGTTTTTGAAATAAAGTACAAATGCAATATGATATGAATGAATGCATGCTCTAACTAAATACAATTCTATATGACATATATAACAAATGAATGCAATCTAAGCTATACTATATGATGCATGATTTCTAGTAAACTATGGTCACCAATGATCAAACCTCCCCAAACCGATTTAAACACTATTTCTAGTGTAGAAATGAATAGGTTTGGCCATTAGTGACTATGTATGAATTCTAGTCTATATGCAACTAACTACATGAAGCATATTATATATATTACAATGCAAACTATACTATTTGAAATAACTAATGCAAATGCAATATGAAATATAATACAAATGCAAGCTAAATGTATATGTTCATAACTAAATGCAAGTGTAAATGTAATGCAAAGTGAAAGGAAAGGATATCTTACAAATGGTGGTTTGAGGGAGGACTCCACCAAACTCATTCCTTGTTGCCATGATTATTGATGTTGTCCATGTTGCTCAATGCTCTTAGTAACCGGTCAAAGGCTTGAGCACAATCCTCAAATAAGCATGAATGCGGTTTGTTCCAATTCAATATGAAGCTTGGCCAAGGTAGCTTGCCACTTACTCTCTCATTCACCTTGCCCTTGGCACTTGAGCCTTTGAGGTGCTTCAAACCGATAAGCCCATGATTCTTGCCAGCATAAGGTATGAAGTATGGCTTATTTTCATCCGGAGATTTCCACTTACCACCTTCTCCTCTAAGTTCGGTGATGATGATAGCACTTTGATTTGTCAATCCTTCCAAAGTAGAAGGAGAATTCTCATAACATTGATGATCGGATACCTTAGGAGTTGAGATTGTGGGTGCCAAACCTCCACAAGCACGTTCATTTGCAATTTTGTTCTTGAGCTTCTCCACCAAGTACCCTTTATATGATGTTTTGACCTTTTGGAGAAGGTCCACCATATCATCTCCAACAATCATAGGTTCCATGGTGGGTGCGAAAAGGTCTTCATGGTAAATAGAAAAGAGGAATTCATCTTCTTCATGGAAGCATACCTCAAACTTCTCAAGGATGGGCTCCTCAAGTAAGGCAATCTCACAACTCCATTCCTCTTCTTCAATGCAAGACACATATTCCGCACAAGCTTCTTCCATAGGCTTGTCATCATCGCTATCTCCATACAAATCATAGATAGGGGCTTCACTCTTCTTCATTAATTCTTCCTCCACCATCTCAATATTCACATCAAAGGTCACACCCTCATACTCACAAAGGCTAAGAGTATTTGGCTTACTCAACCTCATGTCTTCATCATCAAATACCACACTTTCATACTCACAAGAGCTCAAGGAGATTGGCTCTTCCCACTTCACATCTTCTTCATCAAAGGTCATTGCCTCAAATTCACATTCATGTTCAATGCTCAAGGATTGGTGGGGAGTGTTTGTTTGGGTTGCTTTCATTTGGGCAATCCGAATTGCCAACTCCTTCCCATGGGTAACAATGCTTTGGAGAACATTGTTCCTATTTTGGCTCTCCTCTAGAATTTGTGTGAAGAAATTTTGTTGGTCTCCCATCAGTTGGAGAACCATATCTTGAATGTCAAAGTTGGGCTCATCTTTTTGTTGTGGGTGGGTGTGAAAGTGCTCATATTGTGGCATTTGGAATTGGTTGCAAAGTGAGTTTTGGGTGGGTGGTTGTTGTTGATATTGGATGTGGTGATTTTGGTGGGAAAAGTTGGGGTAGTAGTTAGGATTTTCATTGTACAAATAGTAAGGTAGGTTTGTGTTGACTTGCTCCTCAAACTCCCCATACCCATAGTCATACTCAAAGAATCCACCACATACTCCATATGTCAAGTCCTGAGCCATCATAGCTAAGACAAGGAAACAACTACAACAAGGAAACTACACAAAAATGGTAAGAACAATCCTTGAGGAACAAGTTCCTCAAGGTGAAAGCACAATCAAAATAGACAAACAAGTAAGAACTTAATCACATAGCACCATCCCCGGCAACGACGCCATTTTGGTGGTGGGCGTGTCGTTGTACACCCAATCAAACACATTTATAATACTCAATAAACAACTAGTTAGCGGTAAGTCGAGGTCGATCCATGAGATGGTGTGCTTTGGGTTCTAAGTCTATCTATCTCAATTTATGCTAGTGTCACAATTTGTTTGGGTTTGTAGTTGTGTTCTAGACTAATAAAAGCAATAAAGTAAAAACAAGCAATAAAAGGAAAGATGTAAACAAATGGTTAAAAATGCTAGGATATCATGGGTTCATAGGGGATTCATGGTTTTGATCATACAAACATGTTTATAAAGTTGCAAGCAATTAGTGTTGTGGAGGAACCGAGTTGGTTTATGTCTTACGGTTCATAGGAAGAGTTGGGTCCTGGAGCCGAATCGATTAGATTGTACAACACCTACAAGTCGACTTACTTTCCTCTTATTCAACTTCTATGCATGGTCTAACAAGACTCGAGTTGGTTTATATCTTACAAGTCAAGTTGAGTAGATAAGAGATGGTAAAAATGCAAGGATTCATAGGCTTAGCATTTAATCAAACATAACATGTGCATAAAGTTGACATCACAACAAGCAAGCAATTTGATTATGAAAACATATTAGATTAAGCATTAATAATTCCCATGTTGGTTTTCCCTAATTACCCATTAATCATAGCTAAAGAAACTACTCACTCATTATCATGAGAAACATGTCATTAATGGTGTCAATCATCACAACAAGTATAAACATGATAATAGAATGAAGAAATGAACAATAAAGATTAAAGAGTAAAGGAATTATACCAAACTTGAGATGATCCAAAATAATAAAGCAAAGAATAATAGAAGAAACTTGATTGATTGATGAAGGGTTGTCAATCCTCCAATAATAACCCAATAATCTTCAATTACCCAAAAGTAACAAACTTGAACAATAATTAAGGAGAGATTAATGTGAAATTTGTGGAGAGATTAAAGAGTAATCTATTCTAATCTACTCCTAATCTAATATAAGTGGAATTTCTAATATGGGAATTTGATCTAATCTCTAAAAACTTCATAATTTGATTATTACAAATGGGGTATTTATAGTGGAAATTAGGTGGATGCATTAGGGTTAACTAAGGGCTAAACTAGTAATTACACTTTTGAGATTTGAGCAGGGAAACGCCGGTATTTTTCGAAGGAAGGGCGTCTTTTTTTGAAGCTAGAAGAAGACGAAATTGTGCTGTAAGGGAATCCGGGCGTCTTTCGGTCGGGACGGGCGGATTCGTTGGTCTCTGCCCGGGCGTCTTTGGGTGAAGACGGGCGGATTGGAGCAGGGGAAGACGGGCGGATTTGAAGCAAGACGGGCGTCTTGTGTTTCACGTAGCAAGGAAAAGTTTCCTGTCCAGGAATACGCCCGTCCCGAGCGAAATATGGGCGTCCTGGGCTTCAACCCGAGCGGGTTGAATTTGACCCGAGCGGGTTGAGCTGTATCTTGAGCTCGGATTGTAAAACGGACGTCATTTCCTCATCCGGACTCCTATTGGAGTGATTCAAAAGCCTAGATCACTTTTTTTTTCGACGCCGTTCCACCTAGCATACTTTCAAAGCCAAAGGAGCAACCCTTGGTTCGGTTTTCGAGCGATCTCTTCTTGTAATGCCTTCCCTCTCGTCATTCTTACTTTTAACCCTTTGATCCTTCTATATACACTTTATTCCTACATCTTTGGTCATCATTCTTGCCTCCTTTTCATACTAGTCCATCTAATATCATCAATAAGCTTCCAAATATGCACGAAAGACGGGAATTTCCGCCTTATTATCTCCTTTTCTACAAAACATATGAAATGCGATAAAAAAGCAAATATGAATGTTTTGACGGATAAAATGGCCATAGAATGTTATAATAGTATGCAAAATAGGCTCAATTAGGGGACTAAATGTGCTCAAATAATGTTCACATCACTCACCATGATTTGTGAACCAGTATTCAAGAAACTTCGCGCCTCCGATCACACCGATTGGGACGACGACTGTCAAAAGGACTTCGACAGGATAAAGGAAATCCTATCCAAACCTCCTGTCCTCATGCCACCTTAACTGGAAAAGACATGTCTTGCCCTAATATGGTCAACAAAGAAGCTGCGGCATTACATGCTCAGCTACACGGTCCACATCTACTCCAAGATGGACCCGGTCAAATACATCTTCGAAAAACCCGTACTAAATGGAAGGCTGTCTAGGTGGACACTCATGCTGTCCGAGTTTGATCTCAAGTTTGTACCCCTCAAGGTTATCAAGGGAAGAGCGTTCACCGATTTCCTGACATAAAATCTTGTCAACGAGGATCTAACGACCGACCCATGGTCACTTCCTGACGAAGACATCCTTTGTGCCGATTCCGACGCATGGGACCTATACTTCGATGGTGCATCTAATCTGAGAGGCTTCGGGGTAGGAATCCTCCTAATATCACCGGAGGGAGAACACGTTCCGATCTCGATCAAACTAGACTTCCCCATCACCAACAATGCCGCTGAATATGAAGCATGCCTTATCGGCCTGCAAGCAGCCATCACACTCGGCATCAAGAGACTGAGAGTCCACGGCGATTCCTCGCTTATCATCAATCAGGTGTACGAATCATAGAAAATCCGAAGTGACAGCTTAGCTCCCTACCGAGCAAGAATCAATCAAGAGGCCGAGTTCTTCGACCAAGTCGACTACTTCCACTTGCCACGAGAGGAAAATCAATTTGCTGATGCCCTAGCAAACCTTGCCGCGCACGCTCGTCAACATACCTAACGACATGACGTCGATGCCCCTATGTGTCGAGAGAAGAAGCGAGCCAGCTCATATTTGTGCCATCAACAACGACGAGGAAAGCCATGATGAACCTTGGTACGAAGCCATCCTCAATTACAAAACCAAAAACGAATTCCCTCCTAACTCTGACGAAAGAGGACAAAAAGCCATCCGTTTACTTTCATCACAATTCGTGATAAACCAAGACCAATTATACAAAAGAACACCACAAGGGATTCTCCTCCTTTGCATTGACCATCACAAAGCCAAAAAAGTCATGGGAGAGGTCCACGATGGAGAATGTGGCCCTCACATGAGCGCAATGATGCTTACTCGAAAAATCATACAGCTAGGTTACTATTGGACCACCATGGAAGCCGATTGCCGTAACTACGTCAAACATTGCCACAATTGCCAAATCTTCGCCAACATACAACATATACCACCATCCCTTTTATACACCAAGACGTCACCCTGGCCTTTCTCAACCTGGGGCATCGACATTGTAATACTACGGTCTTCTATGTCTATGGGTACACTATCGAGTGGGGCTTACTCTGTCGAGTAAGTAGTTTTTGACGCAAAACAGTAGTCTGCGTGTAGGGTACTCGATCGAGTATGTTGGGTACTCGATCGAGTAAGGCGCACTCGATCGAGTACGTTAGTTACTCGATCGAGTAAGTGTGTTTTACAGGTTTGTTTTGACGGGTTTTGTTACTAATGCGGGATTAATATAAAACGGTTCTGTCACTTTTCTTAAACACTTTTATCATCCTAAAACCTTTCTAGAGAAGATTGAAAGTTACGTTCTTCGCATTCATCGCATTAGTGGCAAATCCCAAGGCTTGGTTGGTCTGATCATCTTATTCTTTACACCGTGGTGATCGTCGTGTCAGGGGTAAGTTCCTTGTATAATTTATCTAGTGTTTCGTTGAGTTTCTTTAAAGCCCTAATTGGGTAATTTGGGGGTTTTGGGGAGTATTGTTGTTGTAGATTGTGATTGTATGATTGTGTGTCTATAGGAGGTGATTTCGTTGAAGAATGATTATGATTAGCTGATTGTGACGATCTTGGTGATGGCTTGTTTCAGGTAGGGTTTCCCTACTCAGTATTAGTTATATAATGTGTGGTGATTGTGCTGTAATTAGTAATTTGTTGGTTGATTCAGACGGTTGTGGTTTCATATTGTTGATTGATTCAGACGGTTGTTGATTTTGTATTGTGATTACTGTTTGATTGTCTGTGTTCTCGGGGTGCGTCCCTGGCTGAGTGGAGTCACTTGCGGGAGTGGCTTCACGCCCTTGATTCGCCTTCTGTGGAACCCGCCACAGAAGGGACGTGCACATTAATGAACATGGGTTTATCGCTCGATGGAGATGAGCAGGGCTTAGGTGGGAACGGCAGCGGTCCCCCACTGACGGCGAGGAGTAACCTGTTGCGATGGGTACTCTGGCAGGGCTACACACTTTAGTGTGTAGTCAGTTGTGTGGAGATTGGAGATGGAGACTGGGGTTGTGTTGAGCTGTTTGAACTGTTTGTGTACTTGTTTCATCGTGGCATTGTTTTTGTGTAATTAGTATCGACCCGTTTAAATGTTTTAAAACTGTGGTGATCCATTCGGGGTGGTGAGGTTATTGAGCAGGTATGATATGACGCGTATGGGATAGCTGGGATGAGTCATCACGTGGCAGTTAGAAGTCTTCTGCTGTGTCAGACGATGTTTTATAGCTTTGATAGTTTTAGCAGTAGACCGTCTGAGAACCTTGTATTTCAGTTTCACAGTTTTGGTTTTGATCATGTTATCACTTTAAGTTATATTGTTATTTAAATTATGTTTCTTAATTGTCATTTGATTATCATTGCCTCGGGTAACCGAGATGGTAGCACTTCCATGCCTTAAGTGGTCCTGGTAAGGCACTTGGAGTATGGGGGTGTTACAAAGTGGTATCAAAGCGACGATCCTAAAACCTGTAACCAATGAACCTAATGAACATAGGGAGTCAAATTAAAATGAACCCGGGGTAGAAGTTGTAGGAGTTAATGCAAAGACTTGGGAGACGTCCTAAAGTCGCGAACTCGCCCTACAATTTTGAACCGGTCACCATGGGGTATGAGTCGGGATCGTTATGTGTTTATCTTGTGAATTGTGTATCTATATAGTAATGTGTGGTATGAATCAGTGGATGTATGATTGTGGTGGAATGAGGAATGCGGTAAATGATAAAGTGTTGTGAATAGGCATGTTGCATGATATTTGGTTTACAGTGATGTTTGGAATTGTTGGAAAAGTACATGAGAAAATGAATGATGTGGTGGAAAAGGGAAGTAGATAATATGATAATATGTGATGGGTAATGATGTTGCAGGATGAATTTTTTATAATGTGTTTATACTAGTAACATGTTATTAGGAGGTGTGATAAGATTATAGATAGTTTTGTTTGCGTAAAGTTATATATTAATTTCATATATTTGCCTACTGTTATATCATATGCACTTGTTAGATGAAGAATGTGGTTGAAATAGATGAATTGATTGGAAAAGATGGAGTGTCAATTGCATGAAAATATGAATTTTGTGAATATGAAGATGTTTAGATGACGAAGTGGATTTGTAATATTGTTGCGTTAGTAACATGGAAATAGGATTTATAATGTATGAGTATGTTTTGTGTTACGAAAAGTTATAAAATTAAAGAATGCGGTTAGTACATGATTAATAAGTTAAATAATATATGTGCATGATGGATGTTGTTGCTTGACTTTTGAAGATAGTAACATATGATTAGCAATACTGGTTTTATGGGTATTGAGTTGTTTTTGTCTACCTTGTTGTTGTTTAAGTCGTTTGGAAGAAAAAAATCAAGTAGTTGTGTTTTTCGATTATAGAGTGGTTGTCTTTAAACTGTCATAACTCGAGATGTATATACGATTTTGATGTGATTCTAATTGGAGGTGATAGATTGTTCTTTTACGATTCTAACGATAGGTCACACGCCCAAAACGACTAAGAAACGAGTGAGTTATGACCGTTTTACGAAAACTTAACAGTGCTGAGAAATGCGCAGGGTACTCGATCGAGTGGCCCTCACTCGATCGAGTGCACCTTGGTACTCGATCGAGTACCACGTACTCGATCGAGTAGCCCTGGTAATTTGTTATACGTGTCTCTGACTTTCACCTACTCGATTGAGTAAGTCATTTACTCGATCGAGTGGCCTGTACTCGATCTAGTGACCCCTGTTTTGGGTCATATGCTTATCTTTTGACTTCGTTGCATATCATGTTTAATTCAAAGGTTTTATTTTGCTTCTTTATGCATTGTTTTACATGTATGTTGGTCTTGATGCGTAAGTTACCCAATATTATGGTGTACTGAGTGGCACCTTATGGTAGGTATGAATTCGGTGGGAGGATATGAGTTATATGCGGTTGTGATGGATAGTGGAAAAAGAAAAGAAGGATTGGTAAGGCTTATTAAAGCATGGAGCATGTTTTGTGAGAAGAGATGAGTGATATGATTTTGTGTTGAGTAATGTAAAAGTAAGTAAATATGGGCAAGGGATGATGTGAGTCTAAGGAGCGTGAGAATGAATAGATTGAAAGGAAGAATGTGATAGTAGCAACTTGAAATGTGTAAATAATTATGGAGGGAGATGGTTAGGAATTGTGTTGGTTAAGAATATATATAAAGAAAGGTCGTTTTAGAGGGATTGAGAAGAGTGGTGTATAGTGAACTTAATGGAGACATGTCGCGACGAGGACTTGCAGATAGTAAGTGAGTTTGGGAATGTGGTTATCAAGAGGTGGAACTGATGTGTGATTTCCTTGGGGAATTAACGGTGTAAAATGAATTTTGATTTCTAGAGATATAAAAAGGGAGATGCAATTGTTTGAACATTAAACGTTGATTCTATGGACAGATTAGTGGCAAGGGTGAGTGATAGCATAATAAGAAAATATCTATGGTAAGAAAGAGGGAGATGATATCGATATAAAATAATGAGATGTGAGTTTTGGAGCAATGAGAAGGTAACCGAAGCACTAGAGAGTTAGATAGAAATAATGAAGAGTTGAATTATTAAGGGATTTTGTCGAGGGTAAAAGAAAAGAATGAGGGAAGTAAAACTAGGAACATGTTCACCGAGGTTATGTGATATAAAAGTAAGGAATCGTCGAGATGTATGATACTGTCATGAGGATTTGAGTTTACAGTTATATATAAGTTCCAGGACAACATGATAATCATGAGTTTCGAGGAATTAAAGAAAGTAAAAGTTGGGTAAAAAGTTTGCACGATATGAGATTTTGGTGGTTAGTCGGGTGACGATACAATTAAGGATGGAATTGAAAATAGTGTTGAGGTGATTTTTGTTGATGTATGTGATGTTCGTTATTTGGGATGATAACCAAAGATAGGAAAGAAACTGTGATGTTTAGAGATGAGTGTAAGAGGCTTGATGTCCGAACGATGATAGGGTTGAGGGGTTGTCACTAATGGTTAAGAGTGATGATAAATAGGAAAAATGGCCATTCTAAAGGGGTTGATTTTATAGAGACCCGATTGATGAGTACGGTTGTGAGGAAGTATGAGGTGTGGTCTTAGAAGGCGGTTGCTAGTAGAAGAATGGTTATTCTTGGCAGGAGGTGATGGTTATGCGAATGGGGAAATATGTTATGAGGGGCATATGAGTTAAGCTCGAGTGACAGGTAACCTTTTTTGAGTGGTAACTTACGTGATCAGGATTGACTAGTTGGATATGATTATGGGTCTAAGATGTATAAAAATGTTTGTGTGAGGTTGTGACCTCACGAGAAGCGGTATTGTGTGATAGTTATAATGTTGTTATCTGAATGTTCTATAATATATGTTGAATACGGTAACTTAATGGAATGATGATCAAAAGTGATAGTTTGGGTGGTCTGACATGACTGGTTATACTTGCATGTGTATTCATGATATATGTTTATTCCGTGAAAAGGTATGGATGGTATGCATGAGATTCTTGTCTGTTATTCCGTATGATATATGGTGTTGTGATCTAGTAAAGCAGTCTTGAGTAAGTTTTTCTTGTCCGAGATGTTATATTGAGTCAGTGTTTATGGGATTGTGTATGTTGTGATGTCTATCGGTGTGGTTGTGGTGCCTCGGGTGGTGATCCGGGCACGGTACTTAGTGTTGTGATGCGGGTATTTTCGCACTGCGGTGTGGATGTTGGTGGCGGTGTTGCGATGTCGTCACCGGTTGTTATGGAGTAGGCGAGATGATTATGATACGAGTTTTCGAATGTACATACCAGTTAAACATAGATTGTTGTATTGTTTGCTGCTGTTCCTTGTGAGTTTTGGTTGAACATGTAGACTGTTGTTTCGTTTGTTGATGTTTCTTACCATTTTCAGTTTGGGAATAAGGGTAGAGTATGATATAAAAGAGAGTTGTATATTTTTTCGTTGTTGTCATGGTATAGTGATATTCTGTTGATGGGACACAGTTGTCAGAAGTTGTTATAGTACATTTGATCTTGTTGTAGATGAGGCACCGGGGCACATAGTCATGGCAAGTGATTCGTAGAACATATGTGGTAATGATCTGAAAGCTGCAGGCGGTTCATAATCTTTCGTTGAGACAGTGAGTATATAGGGTGTTGGGAATTGGTGTCATGTTGAGATATGAATGAGTTTTGCGGTAATGAAAAAAAGGAACTTGAGGATCTAGTGTGAGTGTACGTAACAAGTGTGGATCGTGAGTTATGCTTTTGGTGATAGAAATTTTATATAGTTTATATAGAGAGGTATGTCTGTTGCGGTAATGTGTTAGAGTTAGAGCGTCTCTTATGATCAGGATTTTGTGGTATTGGTTAGATAAATTGCAGAATAAGTTCAGGTATGAGAACTGTTTAAGTAAGAGAGCCTTGGAAATAGAAATGGTTATAGGTGTGAGGGTATAGGCGATTATCTTTGACATGTGGTAGTGATGAAGATAATGAGAGGATATAGCTAAAGATCTAGTATTAGTGAGTTACGAGGACGTAACATGTGTCTTAAGAGGAGTAGGATGCGGCAAAGAGCGTTTGAGGTTTGTGTATGTCGTAGTATAATTGGAAGTAGAGTGTTGGTGTAGCATAAAGAATGGATTTGTATATATTGTGGTTGATAGTGTTAAAAGGCCATGGCTGGGCTTGTAGTAGTTCGATGTTTAGGAGTGGGAGAATATTTCGATAGTGTTGACAGTTGGATGATGATGTTATGAGTGTGAGTAAACTTCGAGGACGAAGTTCCTTTTAAGGGTGGTAGAATGTAACATTCCGTTTGATGTCTAGAGTGTCTTGATATTGGATTTGCTAGTGGATTATATATTACGGAGCTAGCAGAGTTTGTGGACGGTAGTTGGTAGTGTATGGGGTTAGTGTCAAGAGAGATATAATGGAGTTGGTACGATATCGTGAGCCATGTTGTGGAGGTAGGAATAGTTGGTGGAGTTGGTGTTACGAGTTCATGTTTGGTCGGTTGGGGTTTTGTTTTGAGTTCTTAGTTGGTTGTTGTGTCTTGATCAAGTTAGTATGTTTGTTTTTGAGTATGGGTTGAACTTCGGGGACGAAGTTCTTTTTAAGGAGGGAAGACTGTAATACTACGGTTTTCTATGTCTATGGGTACTCTATCGAGTGGGGCTTACTCTGTCGAGTAAGTAGTTTTTGACGCAAGACAGTAGACTGCCTGTAGGGTACTCGATGGAGTACGTTAGGTACTCGATCGAGTACGTTAGTTACTCGATCGAGTAAGTGTGTTTTACGGGTTTGTTTTGCCGGGTTTTGTTACTAATGCGGGATTAATATAAAAAGGTTCCGTCACTTTTCTTAAACACTTTTATCATCCTAAAACCTTTCTAGAGAAGATTGAAAGTTACGTTCTTCGCATTAGTGGCAAATCCCAAGGCTTGGTTGGTCGGATCATCTTCTTCTTTACACCGTGGTGATCGTCGTGTCAGGGGTAAGTTCCTTGTATAATTTATGTAGTGTTTCGTTGAGTTTCTTTAAAACCCTAATTGGGTAATTTGGGGGTTTTGGAGAGTATTGTTGTTGTAGATTGTGATTGTATGATTGTGTGTCTATAGGAGGTGATTTCGTTGAAGAATGAATATGATTAGCTGATTGTGACGATCTTGGTGATGGCTTGTTTCAGGTAGGGTTTCCCTACTCAGTATTAGTTACATAATGTGTGGTGATTGTGCTGTAATTAGTAATTTGTTAGTTGATTCAGACGGTTGTGGTTTCATATTGTTGATTGATTCAGACGGTTGATGATTTTGTATTGTGATTACTGTTTGATTATCTGTGTTCTTCGGGGTGCGTCCCTGGCTGGGTGGAGTCACTTGCGGGAGTGGCTTCACGCTCTTGATTCGCCTTCTGTGGAACCCGCCACAGAAGGGATGTGCACATTAATGAACATGGGTTTATCGCTCGATAGAGATGAGCGGGGCTTAGGTGGGAACGGCTGCGGTCCCCCACTGGCAGCGAGGAGTAACCTGTTGCGATGGGTACTCTGGCAGGGCTACACACGTTAGTGTGTAGTCAGTTGTGTGAAGATTGGAGATGGAGACTGGGGTTGTGTTGAGCTGTTTGAACTGTTTGTGTACTTTTTTCATCGTGGCATTGTTTTTGTGTAATTAGTACTGACCCCGTTTAAATGTTTTAAAAACTTTGGTGATCCATTCGGGGGTGGTGAGCAGTAATTGAGCAGGTATGATATGACACGTATGGGATAGCTGGGATGAGTCATCACGTGGCAGTTAGAAGTCTTCCGCTGTGTCAGACGATGTTTTATAGCTTTGATAGTTTTAGCGGTAGACAATCTGAGAACCTTGTATTTCAGTTTCACAGTTTTGGTTTTGATCATGTTATCACTTTAAGTTATATTGTTATTTAAATTATGTTTCTTAATTGTCATTTGATTATCATTGCCTCGGGTAACCGAGATGGTAGCACTTCCATGCCTTAAGTGGTCCTGGTAAGGCACTTGGAGTATGGGGATGTTACAGACATCATCGGGAAAGTTAACCCGGTGGGCACCGAGGGGCATTGTTTCGTCTTCGTCGCCATCGACTACTTCACCAAATGGGTGGAAGCGCAGTCATATGCAGTCTTGACCGCCAAACAAGTGGCCAAGTTCATCCAGAACAAAATCATCTGCAGATATAGGGTACCCCATGAAATCATCAGCGATCAAGGCTCTCACTTCCGGGCGGAAACACAGACCTTGCTGGACAAATACAATATCAAACGACATCGATCATCCCCTTACCGTCCCCAAACTAACAGTGCGGTGGAGGCAGCTAACAAAACCCTCGTCACCATTATCAATAAAATGCAAGAAAACTACCGCGATTGGCCGAGCAAACTCCCATTCGCACTCTGGGGATACCGAACCTCCATTCTAACACCGACAGGTGCCACACCCTTCTACCTAGCATACGGTGTGGAGGCAGTTCAACCGGTAGAGTTAGAGGTCCCATCTCTACGCATCCTACTAGAGAGTCAAGTCCCTGAGGCGGAATGGACACGCCGAAGGTACGAAAAACTCACTCTTCTAGACGAACGGCGGCTTAACGCCTTGCACAACGTCCAGCTATACCAACGACGTATACTACAGGCATTCAACAAGAGGGTCAAACCCAAGAACATCCAGGAGGGCGATTTGGTCCTCAAGTCAGTTCGAGCACCGCTACCCATCGATCCGAGGGGAAAATTCAAACCTAACTGGGCCGGGCCATACCTGGTCAAGAAAATACTTTCGGGGGGCGCAGTGAGACTGAGTGACCTAGATGGGGAGGATTTTACAAACCCGACCAACCTAGACCAACTCAAGAAATACTACCCTTGAACCATAGCAACCAACGATCCAAGCCTAGTTTTACAACTAGCGTCCACCTTAACCCTTTTCAAGTCAAGTTCCTAAAACACGTTCTGATTTGAAATTGTATGTTTTATCGAGTCTAAGTTGCGGCACCTTGCCCGTTTCGAATGTCTTTTGATCTGTCAAAGGCAACATCCATTTGCACTAAAACAAACAAAAACCCCTGAACTACGAGCATGGTTTGATTTCACCTCTTCAGGTGGATATGTAGGCAGTCCCTCTTATACATGAGGGATACAACCACAAAACCCAATCAAAATTTACAAAACATTTCGAACTACGATCATGGTTTGATTTCACCTCTCCATGTGGATACGTAGGCAATCCTTTCCTACACAGGAAGGATACAACCATCCCCATAATAAAAAAAACCATAGAAAAAAAACAGCCCCATCAAAAAAAGAGAAAAGGGAACAACATTCCCTTTTCCCCACAAAAAATACCAAAAAAAAGCCTTTCTCCCTTCCTCCCAAAAATCCCACTTTCCCAAGTGCAAACATTTAGGACGATTCAAATCGAATTGCCTTTACAAAATGGATGGAAGAAACAAGCGTTCACAATTTTTGACACAAGCAATACACTTATTTAATTAATAATGGGAGGGATTATAATTTCAACAACAAATAAAGCTCGACGAGTCTACTACTTGTCAAAGGTAAGGTGTCAGCTGAAACACTTCACATAATAAAACTAGCACATAACACACAATAACTAGCTAGTACAACATAATAAAACCCCACAACAATAATACAACATAATAATAAGATGGGTAATGGAGGTCTTCACTCTTCCATTCTACCCTTGCCTTCTCCCTCGGGTACATCTTCCCCTTTTTCTTCTTGTTGGCCTGCCTAGCACGGATTTCCTCTTCAGAACGGATCCTCAACGGATATACAACGGCAACGGCTTCCGGTCTAGTGCAAGACCCCATGTTCGGCCCAAAATGAGCCCATGCACGGCCCGCCATATTCTTGGGACCCGAGCTTCTCCTCTTTGGTGGTCTCATCACATCGGGACTAGCTCCATCAAAATACTCCTCGAAGAAGGCACGATTGGCCTTGCCAACCTCTCGATACTTCAAGTCGACAACCTCGTCGTTACGAAATTTGGACCTCTCTTCCAAGGAGGGAGCGCATGACCACTTGACATAAGCGGGAGTCACCTATGTCGTGGCAACGGGGTTTGGTACCTCCCAAAACGGCCGAGTGGCCCACCATCTTTCGAAGACCTCCACAAGCTCAGAGTTCCGGAAAACATTCTCTTGGACAAGGGTATCTTGAGCGGGCACCTTTTGTTGACACCCCATTTGCCTCATGAGCCTTTCGAGATTAATGAAGGAAGCAACGAGGACTAGCACCCGAAGCGGGCAACCCCGTGAAGGACCTCAAGTGCCACCATGGCACCACCCAACGGATGTGAGGACCACCCTCCTCCGCTAATCTTGTGGCCCAATAAGCCTCGGTAGAAGCAAAACTATCCGAGTACAACTTCTTCCTCATGGTAAGGTGACGGAAGGAATAAGAAGAAGAATCAACCGGAAGCTCTACATACCTTAGCCTCTCCAATGGCCACACTTGGAGGATCCTTGGGGACCCAAACGAAGGAGCTTCTCCGAAAGAGCCTTCCTTGTCCAAAGCTTGGATGATCTCTCCAAGCACCAACCATGATGGATCTCTACCATGCTCCATCTGGTCAACCACATGAACAAGGGTCATGCTACCATAGCATTTCGGCCCCTCCTTCTTCAAAGCATCAACAAAGAGGTACACATGGATAAGGCAAAAGGCAAGAGACCTTCTCCTAGCCACCTCCGAAACATTGGCGTCTAATCGGTTTGAAAAGATGTTGATAAGAGCCAACATGTCCACACCATGTGGACCAAGAAGAAAGTTGACTTGACTTGTCGACAAACCCAACATGGAACGGAATTTCTCTTTGTAGCACAACCGAGTCGGAGGAAGCACCGGAACACAACCCAGCCACCCATCAATGGCTCCAACTTCTTCGGTAAGACGACAAATTTCACCTTTCGAGAAAACGAAAACATGGTGTTTTGAATCCCAAAACCGAGAACATGCTTCGAGGAATGAGGATTGCACCTTGACTTGACGGAGCACCAACAATTGACCAACTCCCATGCAAATGAGTTGATACTTTTCGGGAGGCGACAAATCCCGGCACCATTGTCACAACGCACTCTCAAAGGCATCCATGAATTATTTTTGTGAAAGAAGAAGAAATTTTGTAGAGATGTTTTTGTGTTTCGGATGATGAAACAATGAAGCGCAAACATCACTATTTATACAAAACGATCAGCGCGTTTTTTCAGAAAAAGGGGAGAGCTGGCTCCCATCGCCAGGCTGCTCGCGCCTCTTTAGGCCCTCTCCCAGGATTCCCGCTTTGACTTGTCTCTTTCAAATTGTGTTTTCACCTAACACCTCAAACCTCCCGCCAGAACGCTCGCGCCTCTTCAGGATGATCCAGGACTTTTTGTGTTTCCTCACACTCACATTTCCTTCTTTTTGGGTTTTACGAAATCCGACACGGTTTCCATGATGCAGCTTTAAACATACGGATTTTTCTTTCCTTTTTTTAAGGGGGAAGGGCTAGTCGCCCCGATCCGCGACGGATCGTTTCCTTGTCAGTCGAAATTCCGAAAAATTTTCGCTTTTTCTCAATTTTCCATCAAAATAAAAATCGAAAATTGATAACACGACATCAATTTTCCTCAATATTCAAGCACTCACAAATTCGAGTCTTGACCTCACAAAAATTGAATCAAATATACTCGTAAAAATCTTTTCTAAAATTCATCCCTGACGGTTTGAGTTTCAAATTTTCGAGTCACAAATCAATTTCAACAATTTCAACGCAATTTAATTCAAAACACGAGTTAATTGCTCAATTTTCAAATTAATTCCTTTTGGGAGTCCAAACGTGACGACTTGTCGCAAAAATTTTCAAAATTCATTTCAATTTTCAAAATTCAATTTTAACTTCAAGTCATCTTGGTTAATTTTGTTTTCAATCAAATGGTTTTACGTGTTTACGTTTATGCATATGTGCTACCTGTTGCCTGTTTTCTACACTAACGATGCAGGAACTGGTGCAAAGCAAAAGGAGAATTGAAAGCCGACAGCGCTCCTCCGAAACACAACACAAAAAAGCCAAAAATCACAAAATGAGCCACAATCCAAAAACACATATATACAAACCGCCTCACGCAAAATACATCGACACACGTTTGATACGAACAACTGACCGTACAAACTGAATCCTGTACAGACATCTATCATACAGACACTGGCCTAAGACAACAAACTGGGGACTACCTGCCACCTACCGAACTAAGCACTCCATATCCTTCCAATCGGAAAAGAAAAGGAGCAACACGGGGAACAGAGGAGAAACATCGGAAACAGAGGTGGTTACCATAACGGTAACACCACGTTCCTCCTCCATAACAAAAAGAAAAATGATGCCTGGCAGACTTCGGACGATACGACAACCGAGGATCGTAACTCAGCACGTTACCCCGACGTTGACCTCCAATCGGCAGAATTCAAGAGTGAAAGAGGACCATGACAACGGACACTACCCCGATGTTGACCCCCAATCACCAGAACTCGACAACGATCACAAGTGGCAACATGGGATAACACGCCCGTATTGAATCCCACTCATCGGACATCCGAACCTCTACAGGCAACGACCAACGATCGATACCCGATCATTGGCCGGGCAAAGGCCGCCAGGAAGAAACACAACCAAGCCTGTAACAAAAAACAGTCGCCTCTCCTCCTCCTGGATTATCCTCCTCCTCCAATGCCTCAACAACAGATCCCGTAGGCCCTGAACGCTCCCCTGCGACCAACTGCAACCAAAGAACGTCAGCCGAAATTTTGGCATTATGACGGCGTAAATTGGAGAAATCCAAAGAAAATAAACAACCTGCAAAGCAAAGCAACGGCAACCCTGCCCAAACCGAACCAAACAAAAAACAATTCACAAAACAAACGCACAAAAAAAAAACGACTCGCCCTTCTTTTCAAGCAAAAGACGAGTCGAAACAACCACAATGAAAAACAGCACCCCAAGACCCACACAAGGTCCGCCAACAACCCAAAGTAAATTCCTAACGCAATGGGGAATTTTTCTACGGCTCAAAAAGGCAATTTATTCGCTAATTTGAGAACAAACCGGTCAAAAATTCAAAAACGACTGCAAACAGGCAAACGTGATTTTATCACGCCTCAAGGCGACCTAAACTACCAATAAGGTCCATTTCGAGGCAAACTTACTCAATTCAAGCCTAAACAGGCGCTCATTTTGTCAGACATAAGACCGTCACAAAAGGCAAAATTTCCAACTTTGACCACAACACCCAACAAAGGTCCACAATGGCAAATACGGTCTTTCTAGACTACAATGCAACCTAGTGGGACCCATTACCCAAGCAAATAAACTTGGTATTGTGAGATGAGATGGTTTCTCCACCTCACTCACGTTTTTCGAACATAAGGAGCGGGAACAGGGACCAAAATGCAAACTAAAAGTACCCCTATACTCCTAAACAGGTTTCTAACCTAATGCAATCGTCAATTTCACTCGAAATGGGCTCAATCAAAAATGCCCTAATCGATTTTCTAGGGTAAAATTTTGCCCTGATTCAATTTAGCTAAAGGACCAACAAATGCAAATGGATTCAAGAGGGAATACATACCATGAGATGACATTGTTGATGATAGCGCGAATGAAAGCAAGCTAGAGACCTTCAATGGCGGTTTTTGGTGTGTTTATGTCGAAGGTTGAAGATGAAATGAGGGAATGGCATGCGAACCATCCTCGCATCTTTTACAGAAAAATAGGGAAGCTCCCTTAGTTCGCCAGGTAGCTCGTGCCTCAATCAGGTGTTCCCTGCTCTTTCAGCGAAATTTTGGGCTTTGGCCCAATTTCCCGTAATAAACCTCAAATTTCCAATGATGACGTTAAGGACCGTCATTTTTGAAATATAAAAAACAAATAGTGAAATCAAAATTCACTATGTTCCTTCAAAAATTTCAAGCAAACGGCGATCAAAACCGCCATTTTCACTTCAATTTACAAAAAATGGTGAAAAATTCAAAATACACTATTTCTTCAAATTTCAACGACGGCAATTAAAACCGTCATTTTTTTCCAAAATAACAGTGAAAAATTCAAAATTCACTATTTCTACAAATTTCAACGACGGCAATTAAAACCGTCAATTTTCAAAATAATAGTGAAAATTCAAATTCACTATTTCGTCAAATTTCAAACGACGGCAATTAAAACTGTCATTTTTTTTCAAAATAATAGTGAAAGTTCAAATTCACTATTTCTTCAAATCGGAAATTAAATTCCACCATTTTTATCACCTATGTCAATGGCGGCAACATAAACCGTCACTTCAAACGTAATAGTGAGGATTCCAAATTCACTATTTCCTTCACATGTCAACGGCGGCAACATAAACCGTCACTTCAAAATAATAGTGAAGATTTTAAATTCACTATTTCCTTCACATGTCAACGGCGGCACATAAACCGTCACCTAAGTCGTAATAGCGAAATTTAAAATTTGCTATTTCCTTCAAAAAATTCAAACAAACGGCGATTAAAACCGCCACTTCAAATTCAAAAACGAGTAGTGGAAGTTCAAAATTCGCTATTAATTCAAATGTCAAAAGAGGGCTTCCTCGCGGAACCCGCTTATTTCAGAAACAGTGAGAGTGGAAATTCAAAATTCACTATTTTTACGGCGGCATCATGAGTCCGTTACTTTCAAAACAAGCCATCCGACGCGGCTATGCTCACAGTCGATCAACCGACCGCACCATGGCTAGCGAGCCTTACTATGCATCGCGGCTGGCGAGCCCTCCTCATATACGCACCATGGATGGCAAGCCTTAATACGCATCGCGGCTGGCGAGCCCTCCTCAGGTACGCACCATGGCTGACGAGCCTTACTACGCATCGCGGCTGGCGAGCCCTCCTCATATACGCACCATGGCTGACGAGCCTTACTGCGCATCGCGGCTGGCGATCCCTCCTCATAAACGCACCATGGCTGGCGAGCCTTACTACGCATCGCGGCTGGCGAGCCCTCCTCATGTACACACCATGGCTGGCGAGCCTTACTATGCATTGCGGCTGGCGAGCCCTCCTGAGGTACGCACCATGGCTGGCGAGCCTTATAACGCATCGCGGATGGCGACCCCTCCTCATGCACGCACCACAGCTGGCGAGCCTTTGTCCGCAAACGTGCAAGGACATATCCGAAGATGCCTCAGGTATGACTCCTTCTTATGGCTAGCGAGCCTCTGCGTAGTCTAATGGACTTTAATCGTCCCGCACGCACAGTCGATAGACTCTAAACTGTTCCCGACGAGAGGTCCTTGGCTCGTACCCTCAAGTCGCCTTGGCGTCGCCTTTCCCGACGGCAGGTCCTTGGCCCGAATCCTTTCGAGCCGCCTTGACGTCGCTTGGGTCTCCAGGTTGTAATCTTCGATTGACCAAGAGGCTCTACTTTGACTTTTGCCCTGTTCAAGCCTCAGTCAAAGTGGGGGCTCTGTAGATACCCAGTATCTGCTGAGACTCCAACAAACACCCGATGATTATCGGACTATAACATGTGTTTGAATCGCGGCGTTTGATCCACAATTTGTGTACAACTTTACGTCGGAAAACTTAAAACGATTTCGAAAATAAACCATTTCAAAAAATTTCAAATGTACCTGGAGTGTTTAATGCACGACGACGGGGTCGCAATGACACTAACTAGAGTCAAAACCGACACCAGACCAAAAGCCGACACAAAAATTCAAATTCCGACTCCAACAACCAGGCAAACCGAGTCAACCACCAAAAACAAAACATTCAAAGCCTTCTATACTAAAATTTCCCGGATTCATGAATGGTCAAGTACCAAACATGTGACTACAAATCCTAGGATAGAACAAATCATGATTGCACTTGTGTGAAAGCGACAACACAATTCGAAGACCCGCGATGTGGCTCGCGCCTCTTTGAGCAGCCCAGGTGGCCACGTCGCTCAAAACTCACACAACCACTCATTTTCCTATAAATACCCCTCAAATTCCCCCATTTGAGAACTTACGCGAGTGTCCGCCCCCTCTTTTCTCCCTTAAAATTCTCGACTCGACTTCCTAAGTCACAATCCGACGCGTATTTACGACCTACCGATCATAAATACAAGCCTTACAGATTGTTTGGTACCGTCATCGTGCATTAAATCACTTGACCGACCACTTCGACCACTACACCGTCACTAATCTTAATAAAACACTCTTTTTACTTACCAAAACGGTTTTAAACCGAGTCTTTTCCGACCAAATGAGTTGTTACACTTACGTCGATTTCTCCCCATAACCAAACATGTAAGTATGAGGGTGTAAAAATCCTTCTTTTATCATGTCTTCATTTGTTTTATGACTATAACATGCTAAAACATGCATAACACGATCCAAAACATGGGATAAACGAGCCAAAACTGAGTTTTAGCCTGAGGCAGAAGCCCCTTATTGTGCACATAGGCTCGCGCCTCAATGGGGTGCCCAGGTCAGAACTCAACCGTGTTTGTTCTCGTCTTTCCCCTTTAATCCATTTTCATATTTGTAATCGGTTTTTACCATTTCAAATATTTTCAAACCTTTTTTATTTTATTTTATTTGTTTTTAACCATAAAATATTTTTCACCCTTGGTCCCTCATACCATGACGGTTAAATCCGTGTTTCGGTGATAATATTTCGTTAATAACATTTAAAAGGTATTTAAAGCCTTTTATTTCATTTCTTTACATTTTGGGAGGTATTTTAAAGCCTTTCATCATTTCTTTATATTTTTCAAAACAAGCATATTAGTCACCAATAGAAAGTTATCCTTGGTTCTACATACCATGCCGGATTTTAACCCGGGTACAATGACGAGTATCGACTAATTATATTCAAATGAACTTAAAACAATTAGTTCATAATTATTTTCAAAACTATTCATGTCAAGCTTGCTAAGTTGAACCCGACACCGAATATCATCAAAATAATGATGATTATTCGAGTCCCGCTCTTCAATCAACAAATACGGTCTAGACGACCCTTTCAAACCAAATCGGGTCAAATACCCATTTTTCAATACGTTTTATAAACTTTTTCCAAATGGTCAGAACACGGCATATAACCGTTGGTTGACCCGCGCATAAACATGCTCCTTTTCTCTTATTTCTAAAACCAGGGGAGGCCCCCTTACACCGCTGGCATGCTCGCGCCTCATATGGCCGCCTGGCACAGGGCCTGTTCCCTTTCCGGCATTAGTCTAGGACGATCCCGACTCCGGTTAGCCCGGATATAGGACGTTTCAGATGACTATTTGCTCATTCAAAAATAATATTTGCAAAATGCTTTACTAAGACAAATGGATCACGTTATGCACCATAAACCTAATACGGTAAATGGATGTTTAACTTCCGTCTTGCATGCAAATCAACCATTAATCCAACCCAACATCTTATGCTTGATACTTGGATTAAATCAACCGACTTAGAAAGCTCTCACATGTTAGGTTTAAATTATTGGATGCGCATTCATGCATTTAAACCGTTTTATCAACTTTTGCATTCAACCAACCAAGATTGATCAGTAGAGGCCGCTACCGCGGGCGGGATTGGGTGTCTGATTAAAGGGCTTCCCAATACGTGCCTTCACCTCTTACTCAGAAACTTTGGATAGTGGACGACCTTATCCAGGGCGTACGAGAGTCATTCTAGAGATAGGATGCAAAAGAAGAACGATTCCTTATCTTTAGTACCTATGTCAAACACTGCTTTGTGCTTCGTTTGACCGAGGTATAAAGTGGATTCGAACGGGTTCCAAGCATCCCACAAATGCTTGGTGGCGACTCCGAACGTCTCTAATCGTTTCGAGACCCTTACCGAGATGAAACCGACCGATCTAAAACGCTCCGGTCGAAAGCATTTTTACGCCGCCGAGCGTGGCTTTCAAAAGAACGATGTATGTCCACAGATCGGCTGGGCTTGCACGTGGGCCATGTCCACAAATGGACTACCATTTTATTTTGTCAATTTGTCATTTGTCACACAATATGTCACATGTAGTATGCTACATGTTATTAATTAATTTAATGCATATTTATCAAATAAATATCATTTTATAAATTAATTAAATTACATATAACAAATTGACTAGTGATACTTGATCACATAAATAAAATGGATCATATAATTATAATTCACAACATATTGTAATTATAATTAACCATTCATTCTTATCTCAATTGTTTCTCAAACAATAATTAATTTCAGTAATAAAGTATTTCCATTACTAAAACAAATCGTATTTAATCCAATTACAATAAGATATAAATATTCTATCTCACAATTGGAATTGATTAACTTTTATCATCATACAATTAATCAACTTTACAGATAAGGGGATCATCCTTTAGGTGTGACCTTAAGGGATCAACTGATCACCACCGTCAACACGACAGTAACATCTAACTGTAGCAAGCCAATCGTTACCGATTAATGTTGAATAGGTGACTATATAAATGAATCATCCCTTACGTATTCTTAATTCCAGATTTAAACATGTGATCGCAATATTGTTGAGGACAGATATTCCAACAATCTTCCACTTGTTCGAGAGAAGTGTGCGTCACCAATTCTCTTGTCCTATTACAATCTCCTACTCAATGCAAGGTGTCTCGCAGGTCGTACTTGCACTTGATCATTTCTTGAGTGTTTTCTTGATCTGGATAGTAACTGTCTGACCGGAATTATCTACCATAGATGCTTTCCAAGCGTGGCCACACATTCTCAGTTCACTACTCCTCCAGTGGCCTTGAGATTCTAAACAACCCTGACAAGGGGGTGGACAATTCCTGTAACACCCCGTATTAAATCACTACTGATTAATTTGACTTAATTATATATAGATCTGCTTTTACAATTTTCCACGCATATTTTAAATTGTTTTCGTCATATTTCCATTTTAATTTGAATTATTCATACATCTTACATGCAATTTCGTTAATTTTACTTTTGATCTAAAAGATTTACAAAATGTAACATCCTGTGTTAAACTGCTACAAATTAATTTGATTTAATTACAATTAAAAACTACATTTATAATTTCCCAATTATATTAAGTTACGTTTATCTCAATTCGTTCTCAATTTAAATTTATTAACACACATTTTTATAAATGATTTGGTTCATTTTAATTATAATCAAAAGCTTGCCTTAAATAAAAATACAATGACAATCGTTGCCTTATTCGATAATGTTTCTTCACATCACCCCAAACTTTTACCTCACTCACTTTGTAGTGTATCGAACATTTGGCGCTCAATCGTTCTGTAGTGTATAGTCTTCATTACTAAATCACTACAAGATCACAAGTTCACATGTCTTACTATACATTCACTTGTATCTTTCCCTCTGCTTATAGTTTTGACACTACCACTTCACCCTTCACATGTGTTCGATAACTTCTATAACTACACTATACACATCCCTGCTTATATTTTTTTTAATAGCACTCCTCTTATACCATCTCCTTCATCCGTTTCATCGTCATCACCATGTACATAACACTTATCATAATAGTTGTATCAGCCTCACCATTTCTTAGATTCGTGATGGCTCTCTAATCCGAGCCGTCACCGAATCCGTTACCCACCAACACTCACGCTTGACTCACGTGACACAATACCACGCCACCCCTCCGACATCAAACAACTCGCACGCCTCACCTACACCACCAAGTGCGAAGCCAGACCACCACTATACGCCACCACTCGACCACCTGACCGCATCTTGACCCCGTTTTTACAACTCTCGCTCCCCTGTTTTTATCCTGCTTCGAAGACAAAAACCACAGGTCACTTCACTTCTGTCACCCCATGAACCATGGCCAGTAGCCATCAGCCACCATCATCGCCGTCGTGGTCATCAGACACCGTGAGCCTCCCTTCTCCTCCTTCCTTATTAATTTCTATTTCCTATACAAATAATCCGTCTCACTCTCCTCCCTCGCCTGTTTCCAAGCATTACCAGTCGCCTCCCTCTCTACCACCATCAACTGTGCCCTTATCGTCGCCAGTATCACCGTCAGAGCACCACACCTGTAAGTCGGCCCTCCTCGATCTCTTCCTCCCTTTTCATTCTTTCGTTCCGTCCTTCTGATATGTTTCACCTTGTTCTATTCTCCAACCATTGCCGCCAGTGTCACAGTTGCCATCGTCACTTCCTATTGCCCCTGCCACCCTTCGCCATAAACAACCGCACGAATCACCAGTGAGTGGTTAGTTCTGTTTGAACAGAACCCAGATTGATTTGGGGGAAAACGTGTAACCAAGCTGCTCTTTTATGTTTAATGATACGGGTTTGACCCGATTTACTAACTTGACCTTTCGTAATGCAAGGTTTGCTTGACGGGATTCAAATTTGGACTTCTATGGCCATGATGACGATTTTAAGACGGACTTGTGACTTTATTAATAACGATTAATTTTTAATAAATCGCATTAATAAACATATCCATTTATTTCACTAACTTCGGTAACCCGACCTTCTTCTATCCCCCCTTAATTGTACAAGACTCGTTAGGCTAATTTTAATGAATATGTTTAAATATGAATTCCGTAACTTGTTTGAATACTAAAATCTGATAAGAAATACTAGACCGCTAAATTATTAACAATGGCATGAAACATACATATGCGCTAGTTAATTACTCAATTTGTTGGATTTGTATGTTAAAATTACATGATATCAAGTGATTTATTGTTGTGCGATTTTCTCATCTAGAAATATGATTAGGAAATATAATTGAGTAATTTCTTAATTGGCTAAATTTATTTACGGTCGTGTGATGTATTTTCCGATGTGTTACCTTATGATTTTTGCACTCACTTTACTAAGTAGTACGTAGTCTATTGAGATGTTAACGTTTAAATGAGTAAAAGCATATTAGCTATTAACCACTAGGCTAAAAGAATTATACCTTTCCTCTTTAAATATAGTTAAGGCTAGAATTGATAAGTTTAAATTTCATTGAATATTAAAGTTTAATAACAATCTTCTTAAAGGTTTGAAAATCAAAAGTATTCGATAATATTTTCAAAAACAAAATGGTTTATATGATTTAAACGTTTCTCCAAGTTACAAGGAAAGTTACTTAATAAATAAGTGACTTAATTCATATCTTCTATAAAAGTATTACTCCTGTAGTTGGTAAAAATATTTGAAATGATTTAGTAGTACTTGCAAAAGGATTTACATAAAGTGTTTATTAAATAACCAAATTTTATTAAAAAGAAGATTGAATAAGCTCTTTAAAAACGAAGCATAAACTTAAGCTTATTATAGTTAAAATCTAAATGCCTTTCCTCGAATAAAGAATTAGAAATAACAAAATTCAAATAAGTTCTGCCAAATCCTAAAGATTTCAGAAAAGATAAATCAAGATGAATTTATGTGTGTTTACATTTCTTATTTAAAAGCTTTTAGCACTCTGGGACATGACCCTTAAATGAGACCGCTGAGACGAGTATATCAGTAAACGGTAACCTGGCTATGCCTCTTAGATGAGACCTCTGAGCCATGGTATCTCTTTGGGTTTACTTGGGTATGCCCCTTGAATGGGACCTCTGAGCCAAGTACCATTGTATTGTCGATATATAGGGATGGTCCGCATATCGACGTATTATTGTCTCTATGAGACACCCGTGACGGAAGAATGCTTAGAGAGCTTATGCTATACAAGTACGGACAACACATCCCGAAGCTGCATGTGGAGGGATTGTCGTTAGGATAGTAGTCGACCAGCTACCACTGAGGAGCTACGTGTTCCAAAAAGTTGTGGAGTGGGTATATTTGCATATAGTAACAGGAGCTTGATCAGCTTTATTACCTTCCAGATATCTTGGCAATTATTATTTCACTGTTGCGATCTTGTGTAGACCTTGACATTTGTGATTGTCTTGGTGCCTCGAAGTGTATGGGACATGTCACTTTAATGGGACCTCTGAGACCATTCATTAGCAGTCTGTTCTTCCCCACGAAACCGGTTGTTAAACAAAGTCAATTTAGTTGTCCGGTCCTACTGAGCACTAGGGGTCAGATGTAAACCTCCTAGAATCGGTATGATTGGCGGGATTGATGCTCGCATTCGTACTTAAGGTGAGATGCAAACCGTGAGTATGTGTGTGACATTAGTAGTCACGTCCCGTGCTTACTTGTTAAGAAAACAAATGTTTTTAAAAGAAATGACTACAGTTTTTATCACATGATGCATGTTGTACTTATCGATGAAATTATTATATGGTGAACAATGTTACTGCATGGTAAAGGAAGATCAAGGTAATAATGTCACATGTTTGATGATTGAACTTGTTGTGCTCACATGTGCTTAACTTTGTATTCACCTTCTATAAGTGTTGTTGTATTACTAAAATGGTTTCTTAATATCTTTGAGTAATATTGTTGTACAATTTGAAAATCAAGAATGTTGTGATAAGAGAACTTATGTGATGCACGCCCTATGTGATTCTTATTTATGCATTTCATTTCCATTCGCATGCCTGCTTTTGAAAGATTAAGGTGATGATAGGAGAATGGTTAGGTTACTGTCGCTCAGCGACTATTGTTTAAATGTTTTTCAGGTACCAAGAACGAGTTAGATGGAGACACCCTTCAAGGGCATTCTGGGTTATGAGAGGAACTTTAAATGTTGGTTTAATTTGTAATTAAATCTCTAGACTAAATTATTTAGTCATGTGTAAGTGATCCATGAAGATCTGGATTCATTTTTATAGCAATGATTTAGTTTTATTCCGCTTTTATCTCTTAATTAAGTCATTAAAAATCCGGGTTGTCATAGTTCGTATCAGAGCTACCTTGTGACTGTAAATGAGGATTAAACATCATTTACCTAACGAGAAGCGCGCTTGGGTGAGACTTATTAAAATGAGGAGAAGTATTTAGATCATTAAAATGAGAGATTCACTTAGAAACACTTAAGATTCGTCCAAATAATTTTTGGGGTAGAATAATTAGCATGGGTAAATATGTCAAGCGACCAGCCCTAGACCTAGCGAGTCATCTCTGATTTTGTTGCATGGTAATTGTGTTATGCTATTTGCGTCATCCTTGATTTTGTATTTCCATGTTGTTTGTAATATGCGATTATTGTTGTTAATCATAATAATAGGTTTTGCTAACCATCCAACTTACCTGTTTTCACATTTGTTTTAAAACATGCTTTCAAAAGCAAAGAAGCTTTTAACATCTAACTTAATAATGATAATACTAGTAGGTTCGTACAGAACATCAAGAAGACTAACTCCACTACAAGAGCTAACCATAGTACTACTCTGTTATTAGTCCTCAAGAGAAGACGACGATGCCGTGCTCGCATAGGCCTCTTCTAAAAAGTGGTCAATATACACATCCAAGAGTTTGGTTTCTTCATAAGGACCCGCGAAGATTCTTCTGTTGCCTTGACACAAATCTACAAAAGCAGTCCATTTAAGCACCCTCTCCAGACGATTCAAGAACTCCACTACTTTGCCCTCCAGTTTCTTCAGCTCTTCACGCTTCATGCGAACGGTTGCTGAGACAAGTTCAAAAAAAATGAGAGTCAAGTCACATGATAGCGCAATATGCTGCTAAATATATTGCATAATAGCTTACGTCTCGTAATTTCGTTAGCTAAGACCACTGGAGTCAAGCGAAGATCAATACCACCCCCTATGATACTTTCGATGAGGGTTAATGCAGGACCCAAGTTCAACAGCCTGCTGATTATGACATCAACGAGAACCACTCTTAAGCGAGAAACGAACTCTGGAAGTTCACTCACAATATCATCAATCTTCTTTTAAAAAGACCTAACCTTTTCAATGGCAATTCTACGGGGAATATTTTTCTTAGGGTTAAATGTCTATAGTAAGGAAATAAAATAGAGTAGTACCAAATCGTGGAGTGGTTTGGGACCTTTATATGAGCGAATCGATGTTCCTATTAGGCTTAGCGATAACCGATGTTCTTAGGGATTCAGAAGGCACAGTACGAAGATATATAATTACTGGCTCGTATGTAGTAGCTTGTTCAGAAGTTAGTGAGATGAACCATACAGCTGAGTGACCAGTGGAACAAATAGCGTCACGATTGTTATAACGGTGGATTATTCGTCGGTTGAGTCAGTAAGAAATCAACCTTGGTAGTATGAAAGTCAGAATTCGGCTAACAAGATCCCTTACAGTAAAGTATAACAGTTTAAGAGTAACCGTTTAAAGTTGTGTTATTTATAAGGAGTATCTATTTTGAGGTTATACCTGCCATGATAGATTATTTGGGACTGTATGACGTAGTGACGTGATTTTATTGTGGACATAAATGATTTATTGGAAATGGAAGTGTGACAATTTGGGACTCAACTTGAGTGTGTAAAGGAATTATAGAACACAAGTCGTAATGCTAATGGATATGTGAGAATTGGGAGTCTTAATTTAGGGCATCATGGTAATATTGCAGTAGTGGACTTGATGATTCATAACATTGGGAGGAATACAAGTGTTATATTCTACATTTTAGCATGTTGCTTTATTTATTGAGATTTTAACCCTAACAAAATGTAGCCCAATGTTACAACTGTCTTCTGAAGATGACAAGGCTGCCTGCATCGCTTCTTCCTTATCCTCCTCCAACTTTCGGTCGATGTATATATCAAGGAGCTTAGTATTCTCATATCGACCGACAAAGATCTTTCCCTATCCAGTGCACAAATCAACCACTATTTTCCACACCATGAACTTTTGAAGTCGCTTGCATATCTCCACAACCTCATCTTCTAGCTGTTTTAACTCTTCACTTTTCTTTCGAATAATTTATGTAACAGGACAAGAAGGTTGAGTTCATTATAATTAATTTTTGGGAATAGGTGATTTTACGAACGGAGTATGATAGAGTCAGACTTACCCCTGGTAACCTCCTCGGCCGGAGTTATTAGAGAGAGATGTGGATCAGGACCCTCCCATATAGAATGTTTCCCAAGAGACTTAATGCTGGAGCTTGGTTTAGTAGGTTCCAAATAGCTTCTTCGGTAAGAACTACATTCAGTCGGATGAAAAATGGAGGAATTTGATGAACTATGTCCCCAATCTTACTCTCATAGTGCCTAACTATATTGACATCAGTGGTAAAAGACATCTTGTGTAAAGATATTAGATTTGAAGGAGATTTATAAGAAGAGAGAGTTGTGTGATATGTGATAGGAATTACCACCTATTTATAATGGAAATAATGGCTTAGCAAACATACATTTGAATAAGAGTTTGTTTGAACTTTTGAAAAATTTTGTGGTCGAAATTCAAGTTTCAACTTGGCGACAACTGAACAGGAATACGTCCAAAAATGTCAGGACAACTTTTATTGTGGGACAAACATGTTAGAGAAGTTTTCTTAAGAGAAGTATGATTGTACACAATTATTTAATTTTAGTGTATGTAATTTTTGGGATATAATGGCTTCCGTAGTAACCACTATGGGTATTGGTTTAAATCCCATAATAGAGGACAAGTTAAAGTGATGATTAATTGGATTAAGGAAATGATTCCTTTCCACTTAGCTTCTTTACTAAAGGATTATGTTATACTCAGTTTGTTTAATAGGAATTCAAGGTTTTTACTTTACAATTTTAAGGAATAATCGGTCATTTGAACGTAATGAAATTTGAGTGTAAGGAATTTTGTAAGCTAGAAGTGGAAAAGATTTCACTGTATTAAAAACATTGTTTTATTGGATCAGGGTTGTTACCCAATTTCTTAACATAGGTTTACTAAAAGCATTACAAAGAAAGCAACCATTACAACAAAGAGGACCATTAACCAACTAAGCAGAGTCTTCACTTCATCGAGAGACTTCTTGACTGACTCATGGAGCTCGTCGTATGGAGTAGCCATGATTAATGATAATGGACTTGAAATTTTGGGACTTGAAAGATGTTTATGGAAAGAAGGAATTAAGTGAGTAAGATGTTTGAATTTGAGTGTTTTGTAGAGGAAGGATTACTGTAGTAGTGCCGTTGGAAAAAGAAGAGTAGAGTGGTGTAGGGATCCTTTGGATATAGTAAAGAGAGAAGAATGAACGATGATAGAACCGTAACTTGTCCGATTTATAAAATCATCAATACTTCCTTTAACTCCTCTTTACCCTCTCTTCTCTTCTAAATTTCTATCATGTGTGTGTGTATATATATATATATATATATATATATATATATATATATATATATATATATATATATATATATATATATATATATATATCATAGCACCACCACTGTAAGTCGGCCCTCATCGATCTCTTCTTCCCTTTCATTCTTTCGTTCCGTCCTTCTGATCTGTTTCACCTTGTTCTGTTCTCCAACCGCTGCCGCCAGTGTCACCGTTGCCGTCGTCACTTTCCGTTGCCGCTGCTACCCTTCGTCGTAAACAACCGCACGAATCACCAGTGAGGGGTGAGTTCTGTTTGAATAAAACCCAAATTGATTTGGGGGAAAACGTGTAACCGAGCTACTCTTTTATGTTTAATAATACGGTTTTGACCCGATTTACTAACTTGACCTATCGTAATGCAAGGTTTGCTTGACGGGATTAAAATTTGGACTTCTTTGGCCATGATGACGGTTTTAAGACGGACTTGTCACTTTATTAATAATGATTAATTTTTAATAAATCGGATTAATAAACACATCCATTTATTTCACTAACTTCGGTAACCCGACCTTCTTCTATCCCCCCTTAATTTTACAAGACTCGTTATGCTAATGTTAATGAATATGTTTAAATATGAATTCCGTAACTTGTTTGACTACTAAAATTTGATTAGAAATACTTGACCGCTAAATTATTAACAATGGCATGAAATATACATATGCGCTAGTTAATTACTCAATTAGTTGGATTTGTATGTTCAAATTACATGATATCAAGTGATTTATCGTTGTGCTATTTTCTCACCTAGAAATATGATTAGAAAATATAATTGAGTAATATCTTAATTGGATACATTTATTTACGGTCGTGTGATGTATGTTCTGATGTGTTACCTTATGATTTTTGCACTCACTTTACTAAGTAGTACATAGTCTATTGAAATGTTAACGTTTAAATGAGTAAAAGCATATTAGCTATTAACCACTAGCATAAAAGAATTATACCTTTCCTCTTTAAATATAGTTAAGGCTAGAATTGATAAGTTTAAATTTCATTGAATATTAAAGTTTAATAACAATCTTCTTAAAGGTTTGAAAATCAAAAGTATTCGATAATGTTTTCAAAAATAAAATGGTTTATATGATTTAAACGTTTCTCCAAGTTACAAGGAAAGTTACTTAATAAATAAGTGACTTAATTCATATCTTCTATAAAAGTATTAATTTGAAATGATTTAGTAGTACTTTCAAAAGGATTTACATAAAGTGTTTATTAAATAACCAAATTTTATTAAAAAGAAGATTGAATAAGCTCTTTAAGAACAAAGCATAATCTTAAGCTTATTATAGTAAAAATCTAAATGTCTTTCCTCGAATAAAAAATTTAGAAATAATAAAATTCAAGTAAGTTCTGCCAAATCCTAAAGATTTCATAAAAGATAAATCAAGATGAATTTATATATGTTTACGTTTCTTTTTCAAAAGCTTTTAGCACTCTGGGACATGTCCCTTAAATGGGACCGATGAGACCAGTATATCAGTAAACGTTAACCTGGCTATGCCTCTTAGATGAGACCTCTGAGCCATGGTATCTCTTCCGGTTTACTTGGGTATGCCTCTTGAATGGGACCTCTGGGCCAAGTACCATTGTATTGTCGATATGTTAGGATGGTCTGCATATCGACGTATCATCGTCTCTATGAGACACCTGTGAGTCTTTCGTGTTACATGTTGGGCGCTACCTTGGTAAGGTTTAGGGATCAACGTGACAGAAGAATGCTTAGAGAGCTTATGCTATACAAGTACGGACAGCACATCCCGAAGCTGCGTGTGGTAGGATTGTCGTTAGGATAGTAGTCGACCAGCTGCCACTGAGGAGCTGCGTGTTCCAAGAAGTTGTGGAGTGGGTATATGCGCATATATTGACGGTTGCGATCGTGTGCAGACCTTGACAGTTGCGATTGTCTTGGTCCCTCGAAGTGTATGGGACATGTCACTTAAATGGGATCTCTGAGACCATTCATTAGCAGTCTGTTCTTCCCCACGATTCCGGTTGTTAAACCAAGTCAATTTAGTTGTCTGGTCCTACTGAGTACTAGGGGTGAGATGTAAACCTCCTAGAATCAGTATGATTGGCGGGATTGATGCTCACATACGTACTTAAGGTGAGATGCAAGCCGTGAGTATGCGTGTGACATTACTAGTCACGTCCCGTGCTTACTTGTTAAGAAAACAAATGTTTTTAAAAGAAATGACTACAGTTTTTCTAACATGATGCCTATTGGACCTATCGATGAAATTATTATATGGTGAACAATGTTACTGCATGTTAAAGGAAGATCAAGGTAATAATGTCACATGTTTGATGATTGAACTTGTTGTGCTCACATGTGCTTAACTTTGTATTGACCTTCTATAAGTGTTGTTGTATTACTAAAATGGTTTCTTAATATCTTTGAGTAATACTGTTGTACCATTTGAATATCAAAAATGTTGTAAGAAGAGAACTTATGTGATGTATGGTCTATGTGATTCTTATTTATGCATTTTATTTCCATTCACATGCCTGCTTTTGAATGATTAAGGCGATGATAGGAGAATGGTTAGGTTACTGTCGCTCAGCGACTTTTGTTTAAATGTTTTTCAGGTACCAAGAACGAGTTAGATGGAGACACCCTTCAAGGGCATTCTGGGTTATGAGAGAAACTTTAAATGTTGGTTTAATTTGTAATTAAATCTCTCGACTAAATTATTTAGTCATGTGTAAGTGATCCATGACGATATGGATTCATTTGTATAGTAATGTCTTAGTTTTATTCCGCTTTTATCTCTTAATTAAGTCATTAAAAATCCGGGTTGTTACAATTCCTATCGCACTATTACCTTTGTTTAGCCACAGTTCATCATAACCCAAAGTATACTCATTTGACCTCAGTTACGATAGTCGTAGAGCATAAATCAAAGCCAATCAGAAATTTGTGCCAACTTGGGCGAATAGTCTTTAGTCAAAAGAATTGACTCATAAGAATACTATAGCAGCTCTTACCACGACCAGGCTTTATGAATTACCAGAACTCTATAAGAGGTCACTGCCCGACAGAGTGTCCCATACAGTCTGTCTATGTGATCGACTAGTCATCCCATATAACTCTATGGCACTTGAACTTGCCATCAATCGCATCACACTCTAGTCACTTCGAGACGTCACCTCCTTAAAGTAACCAAGGGCGTATACTATGTCAATCCAGTTCACTTTAATGGGGTTCAATTTGTCTCAACAACCCATTTGGATTTAACAAAGTAATAGATGAGTTTAATAAAACTCAAACGATAAATGTGATTATCATATGTGAATAGTCAATACACTATTACTACTTCATATCTCATAATCTATAGTGTACCTTTTACACTAGTTAAAATGCAATAAAAAGCTTGGCAAGTGGATATACCATATATCCAAACATTCCAACTTTCTGAATTGCTATTTCCTTCTATTCAATGTTATTTCTAATAACTAGACTTGGGCTCTTTAACTTGAAAGATGCTCCCACTGTTATCACATAACTTGTGATAAAGTCATTGGTAGAGGAATCTACTCTCATTCCCTACGTTGACCATTTGATCACAATTTACTTAGATTCTGTTTGTAGAATTTGCAATGGTCGAAACTAAAACACTTCTCTAGTCTCTTACTCCTAAGTCAATAATAACAGCTTAGGATTTCGACAAATCCTTTTCGGTTTAGAAACTAAAGTTTGTGCAACCCTTCAACACACAACTCAGTATATCATCCAAACATATGAACGAATCCTTAATTCTTCTCAAGAATCACAAAGATGTTCTTTAAGGCTTTCACAAGACCATCTTATGAATTAACTTGTTATTGACTTATTATACTTTAAGCATATGTTACATCATGGCATGTGCGTCTGTTGGCATACATGATCATTCTAATGGCGGAAACATTACGAAACGATTTCATGTGATCGACAACTTAATAGGTTCAGTGAACGACTATGAACCTATCATAGCAATTCCACTTTCATCAACATGAATAACCTACTCAACCTTGTTGATGTTAAACAGATATATGAAAGATCTTATCATCATAAGACTTTCAAATCTATGTCAATATTCTCTCACATAGATTCAGAAATCTAGAATACATCGCACCTTTTCCTAGTCTCCCAATCACTCTTTCACAGAAGAGAGCATTGGTACATTATTTTCAATAAGTAATATGTTATCAACATATAAGACATGGAAAAATAATTCTGTCTCCCACTTAACTTCATGTATAAACATGATTCTTCAATCATGTGAATGATACCATTCTCAATTATCACATGAATGAAAAGTATAACCTTTAATGCTTGCTTAACACCATTATGGGATCACTTAAGAAAGCTACGTATAATATGTTGGGATTCTTAGATCTTTATCAAAGGTTTTGTATTCCAAACACATCCTTCTCTAAATTCCCATATTAGAAAAGCAAATTTTTAATTATGATTTCCCATTCTTCATTAAAATGAAATGCGGCAATTCCTAACCTAATTTATCTTGATTAACATCTTCATGTCAATCTATGAACTTAGATACTCTAAAGCTCTATTTACTATTAAGGAGACCCTCGCCTTACAGTAAATCTACTCTTGAGTAACAATTTTGGGATTGTAATGCTATGGCTCGTATGTACTAAGGTCGATTTGGGACAAGGTCATAATACCTACTTTCGAAAAGTAATATTTTAACAATAAGACATGTGTGCTATACTCCCACTCTATCTTTATAGATTATAGTTCCATTACTTTCACAAAGTAACACATTAACTGTAAGACATGTTTGTGACGATCCAATCTACTCCCACTCTATGTCTTAGAAATACATCTATCTTCTTAAGAGATAGCTTTGTGAGTTACAAACATATATGGTGGAATAATTGAAGTTTGTCTAGACTGACGTGTTAGCACATAAAAATACCATCTCTATCATGGCAGTTTGATTCATGTAATATGCCAGTCTGATCCATGTCATATGTTAAATAGACTCTCTATTTCAGGTATCTCCTGGTTGACCATCCGTTTAGAATTACTTGTCCGATTTGGATTACAAATTCCCAAAATTGAGCTTAATAACTCAACCGACTCATATTAGTTTGATCTTATGGATAGTGACACTAGGTCATAATCCATATTTAATAAATCAAATTCATTACTTAGATCTTTGCCTCTACGATCGGATCGTAATGCTTTAGTACTTGGTTCAATTGGTTCTCTACGTCATTTAGAAATTCTTTAAATTTCTCAAATGCTTCACTTTATTTTTGATTAAGTATACATACCCATATCTACTTAAATCATTGGTAAAAGTGACAAAGTAGTCATAATTTACCCTTGCGGTGATGCTCATAGGAACACATACATCGGCATGTATTAGTCCCAACAATTACTTGCTCGTGTCCCTTTACCACTAAAAGGAGTACGAATCATATTGCAAAGGAGACAAGATTCGCATATTCCATATGATTGAAAATCAAATGATTCAATAAATCTAGTCGACACTAGCCCCTTAATGCGTTTCTTATTTATGAGACCTAATCGACAACACCAAATGTATAAATCATTTGGATTACTTGTTTGAGTCTTTTGGATCGTATTATGTAGATATCTTTGCTTGAGTTGGAAGTGTCTAAAACATGAATATCATTAAGATAAGTGACTTGGCTCACAGCCATGTCTATTTTCAACAAAATACAACGATTGTTTTTGATAGCAAAATATAAATCCTTTCCTGTCTAACATAGAAATGGAAATAATGTTTTAGACAAAATGGGTACATAATCACCATTATGTAGATGCAATTTTAAGATTACTTAGCTAAGGCAATCACAAGGGTTCCCTATGAAATGGCGGCTACTCTAGTTCCATTTGTGATTTGGAGATCCATGTTACCCTTGCTAAGTGCTTCCACACTCCTTAACCCTAACTGGAATAACAAGTCCAACTTTGATATCTCCTGAATACTTGGGGCAATTTCGCTTCCAATGGCCCATGACATTACAATAATGACATTCTTCGTAAGATTGGGAACCCTTCTTGGTCTTGGTTGTGGTAGTTTCACTATCCATTTCCAATTCATTATCAGGTTTGGGTTTCTCACCCATCTTTGCCTTCCCTTTAATTATACCATTATTCCTTTTAGTTGCAAGAACATTTTTGCTAGAACTCCCACTGAATTTAATATTTCTCCTTGTTTCTACAAACAAGGATGCCTTGGAATTAGTGATATTTTCTTCACAAGATTCTCTTTCCAAAGAGGCGGGCATTAATATTAGAATGGGAGGTATGGAAGTGGTAAAATAGTAAAGATTTCCATCCTGACCAATGTCAATGCGTAATTCTCTAATCGTATCATTGTCATACTCGGAGCACTTTTCATCGAATGATTGGAGCCATGAATTAATGGTGATTGGTGTAAGAGTATTAGATGAATCCATTGCGTATAAATAACTACAAAAACGGAAATGAAGGAAATAATTAACATCTATCGTTTTAATAATACTTGTAAACATTTTAAACAAGTTTTAAGCATTTATATAGTGACCTCTACCCAAATATTATAAATGATCCCGAGATCCAAATTCATATTAATTTGGGTACGGTGAGCCGATTCATCCCATATCAATATAACTCGGTGGATTAACTCTTTAATCAATTCTACTACTTCTAGAACTCTCGGTCGATAAAAATTACTTTAATATTTATCTTTAGCCCGGAACACATGAGACTACGGTCACGAATACTTCCGTTGAGCTCAATCCAAATTTCGATGTAATAACATTTTATTACCCACTTACCCAACGTAACAAGTTTAGCACCCTGGTGAGCCGAGCCTACTTCCTTATGAAATTGGAACTCATGGTTTCTACTATTTGGTAAGGCTAATTCTCAATTATTAATTAGTGAGAGGTCGTGTCAATTTATTATCTATCACGTTTTAAGTGAACTAAAGCGGTGAACTACGATAATAATAATTGACACGGTCGATGACTCGATATCATATGCATGTGTTGTTATGGCGATTTGGCAATGCATGCAACATATTAAAATAAATGCTAAGCAATAATAATAAATTCCTAGTATGGCCTTCCTAAAATAGAAAATCAAATAATCTATTACATATTCGGAAACCAACTCCTTTGGTCCCTTGAATCTTCAAGTGGCACGCCTCCCAAGAACACTGTCTTCATCGGAACACCTTTTCGAATGGCACCGTCTTGAAGAAACTCCGTGATTGCAAATAATAATAAAATACAAAACTATTCCTATTATACATTTGTAATATGAAAAACTAGTAAAAATAAAAGTGATACAAGATCACATTAAATTACAACCGAATCAATATTCCCTTTCATTACGGGTAAAATCAATTAAAACTAAGCCCATACTAAGATAAAATTACATAATTTAAAATTATATAAATAAAAGACATTCAACAATTGAAATATACAACATTATAGTATGTATCTATCATGCGAAATTATGTGCCAAATTGCCCTATTTAACTTATATCGTTTATATAACCCGGTTTTATGAAAATGCGTGATAATAACTTCTTAAAATCATAAATTAATGCTTAAATCAAATTTAAGCTCAAGTTAATTATACTAACACTCTTAGGACTCAAAAATTAGTCATCACTCAATTTTTGACAATAATTCAACTTGATATAATTTTTATGCCCATTTTAACCTTAAAATCATAACATTTATGAAATAAATCCAAATTAAATTACAATAATTTCAAAATTTGAATTTTAAATTTTTGAACATTCTGTAATATTTCCATGACACTCATAATGTCAAAAATCATGGTTAAAATTTTCGAATTAATCTCGAGAATATATAGTTGCAATTTATCGGTTTTATCTCATAAAACATCTAAAGTATTAATGCAACCTAAAATAATTTCTCATGCCATGTAATTCGTTTTAGCCATTTATGCTAAAATAGTCACTATTTAAGCCATTTTTACACTAAAAACTCATAAATCATGCTAAATGAAATCATTTCATTTAAAAATTTACATACAGTGTTTAAATCATGCATTTGACAACATACTAAAATCTCATGGCCCAATTCGAAGTTTAACTATATATAACCATTTTACCTCCTTTTAATCAATTTTTATCTCATAAAAATCATAAATCATGCATTAGTAATCAAATTAATACGAAATTTTACACATGATAATTAAAATATGCATGTGAGGTCATATAAAATTTTCAAGGTCAGAAACTAAGTTTAACCATGTATAGTCATTTAACCTCCATTTATACCATTTTTATCACATAAAAATCATAAATCATGAAATATTAATCACATTAATATGAAATTTTACATACAATACATAAAATATTCATGTGAGGTCATACTAAAAAACCACATCCAGTAGTGAAGGTTAACTTATTTTAGTGAATAAAAGTTCATTTTACTCATAAAAATGTAATTATTTCACTTAAAATCATTAAAATGAGCAATAAAATACCATAAATCATAAAAATGACCTAAAAACATTTAAGGACCAAAATATATAACATGCATCATGATTTCGTGACTTACTCTTATAAATCGCAAATTTTTAGTTTTATATGTCAACATTTTAACTCGGAAAAACAATAACCGATTATGCATGCAACATCCTATGCTCTGATACCAATTGTTAGGTTCATATACCTATTATTAGACTCTTCTAATAGTAAACTAATTAACTTCTTAATTTGTGTTATTTAGATCTAGTGCATGCATAACAAAATAAGGAATAAAATGAGAAAACAATGATTCTTACATTGTTATTTTCGGATTTATGGGCACAAGTAAGGTCTCCTACCTTCACTTGTTCTTGAGCTATGATGAGTATTAGGATGATCCTCCAAAATCCTAATATAGAGATTCTCCTCTTGATTGCACCCAAGATTAGTCTTTATCTCTACTAAATAATATTTTCTAGATATTTGTTTAGTAATCTACCTTAAAATTAATTACTAATACTCATATATTACATTAATAATATTATTAATATCTTTGAAGAATTAGATTATCATTTCTCTAGTTTTAGAGAAAGATGAACAATGTAAGAGAGAAGTATGCATCTGTATGAATGAATATGCATAAGGAGAATAAATAAAGAACAAAAATCCTCCAAATAAAGAAGGGTGTACCGGTTTTGGGGAGTTAGAGGACCAATATATGGTCCTTCCCTTTTTCCTTTTGTTCTTATCTAACTATGTAAGCTAGTTAGACTAGGTATGATTACAAGTATTTTATCTCATAAAATAAATCAACCACAATCCACTATTACTACCTTCATTTCGGTCCATATGTATAAAATGGACTACAATTTTATTTTGTCAATTTGTCATTTGTCACACAATATGTCACATGTAGTATGTTACATATTATTAATTAATTTAATGCATATTTATCAAATAACTATCATTTTATAAATTAATTAAATTACATATAACAAATTGACTAGTGATACTTGATCACATAAATAAAATGGATCATATAATTATAATTCACAACATATTGTAATTATAATTAACCATTCATTCTTATCTCAATTGTTTCACAAACAATAATCAATTTCAGTAATAAAGTATTTCCATTACTAAAATAAATCTTATTTAATCCAATTACAATAAGATATAAATATTCTCTCTCACAAATGAATTGTTCCATTTCAAGGAATTGATTAACTTGTATCATCATACAATTAATCAACATTACTGATAAGGGCATCATCCTTTAGGTGTGACCTTAAGGGATCAACTGATCACCACCGTCAACACGACAGTAACGTCAAACTCTAGCAAGCCAATCGTTACCGATTAATGTTGATCAGTTGACTATATAAATGAATCATCCCTTACATATTCTTAATATTAGATTTAAACATGTGATCGCACTATTGTTGATGACACATATTACAACAGTCTCGTTATGCAAGATGATGTCAAAAGATGTCCAAAGTAGACAGCTGATCCATGGCTCATGCCTTGCCTTTATATGCCGTCATCATTTTTTGCAATTCTTCTACATTTAAAACTGATACGCATTGTCACCCTTTCTTGGCTAGGGGTTGCGCATACTTAAGCAAAGTCTGTCAAATTCATCCATGTGTCGCATTAAATCTAAGTCAGTGTTGCGTCAGTCTATCGTCTTCCGTCCTAATAAGTCGATGACGTGTCAAGTCATGTGACTAAAGCCAATTCAATATGCATAACGCATTACAAGTTCCACCTTTTTTTTTTATTTCAAGTTTTAAGCAATAAATTTTCATAAAGAAAAGAGCTTTTGAAATTTGTGTGTTTCCTCATGTGCTATGTGCTATTTGCCTATTAGATTGCATTCTTGTGTGGCTATAACCATGCAGGTGAGTGTCAGAAGCAGTGCTCGCTCCAACTGGGGGCTTCGCTCAAGTCTTCATTCTCCCCAGCGACAGTCAAGATATTCCCTAGCAGTATTCGCAGTATTGTTCAAGGTTTCTTCCATGACGATCAAGATGTTCCTAATCATCGATGTGATCCCCAACGAGAGTTCTTTGCCGCTTACAGCCCACGTACTTCTCGAAAACAGAGTTCGCTTGAGACTAACGCAAGCAGATCCAACCTCAAGTTTTTTGCCAGAGTTCGCTTAAGACTGACGCGTGCATATTCCCCAGTGGTTTCTTCCAACGTCCTGCTGACCCTCAAATGGTTTCCTACGAAGTTCAAGAGAAACATCTCCCGAAGAGTTATGTGCCTTCAGATCTTTCAGAAACTTACCTTAATCCTACAGAGTCATCCCTTCAAGAGATAACATTTATATATTCCTCCTTTAGATAACCTTAAGATAACCCTTTAGATAACATTAAGATAACCTTCAAGAGAGTCCTTCATATGTTCTTCCTTCAGATAACTTTCAGGATGATCCTTCATATGTTAATCCTTTCAGTAACTTCCAGATAACCCCTTCAGTAAATTCAAGAAGTTCTTTTTAGTTAAGGCCTCATGTTCAGTCCTACAAAGAGTTGTCCTTCAACCTTTCCTTTGGAGATAGCCTTCAGAGTTAGCCTTCAGAAGTGTTAAGAAGTTTCTTCAGAATCCCTGTAACCCCTAATGCCTTCAGAAATCAAGTTATCTTCAGACCAAAGAGTTTTGCCGAAACGCCTTTAGTCTCGTTTCACCCAGGGGTGTCCCAGGTATGGTTTCTTCTTATGGCCGGCGAGCTTCATTACGTAGTCTAATGGACTTTAAACGACCCTCCCCGATAGTTGGCAGAATCTAAAATGTTCCCGACGACAGGTCCACGGCTTAGACCACTTGAGCCGCCTCGCGTTGCCATAGTCGTCAGGTTATAATCTTCGATTGACCTGTGGCTATACTTTGACTTTCACCTTGTCCAAGCCTCAGTCAAAGTGGGGGCTATGTAGATACCTCATTTCTTCACTTCCCGCCAACCACCCAGTGATGATTGGACCGCATGTTTGATACGCGGAGCGATTTATGACAGTTCGTAAGTTCATCGACAAGTGATAGCTTAAACACTCAAGTCAACCCATGGGTCTTCATCTACGCACCGATATGGTCGTTTTGACAGTAATTAGAGTTCATTTGGAGTCCGGGTTAAAAATCGCTTCATTTTTTAAAAAACCGTTTAAATGCCGAGTAGGAGGATTCCGGAATGTTATAGAATTCTCTGTATATTTATTCCTAATTAAAATTAATATTTTAAGTAAATATCTACCGTAATATTGTGTTTCATGGAATAAGGAAGTCTTTGTCTACCGAAATTCCATAATAAAACGCGGAAATCTTTCTTGCTAAGGAGGAAACCTCTGGGGAAATGACGCAGCAGGTGATGCGCCTCTTCGAAGGATTGCAGCTCGTGCTGCGCCTCTTCTCCAGCCCTATTTTCGCCTTTTCCAGAATATTTTTGTGTTTTGTTTCCAAATCCGTGTCATTCCTAAACTTATCCATATGTTTAGTAAAGATAGAGGCCTTCGGCCTCCATATTTGGCACGCGAGTATTCCGCCCCTTCTCTCTCTCTCTATCTCTCTCTCTCTCTCTCTCTTTCTCTCTCTCTCTCTCTCTCTCTCTCTTTGCATTCTAGACTACGCTATTGCCTTTCGCCGCCTACGAGCTTGATCAATCGCCCACGTAAGCTCAGATCATTCTGAGTCCTAGTCACGTTACATAGACCGACCAATTTGACCAACTCCACCTTTAATCAACCTAATCAATCTAATAAATCCTCAAACGAGGGCACTTTCTATGCATATTCGAGTCGAGCAATCACTAAACAATAACTTTAGTCAATCTCGTTTCTTCAAACATGTAAGTCTGAGGGTGTAAATCCCGTTTTATTATTGTAATTTTATTTTGTATCAATTAATATAAATCTATATCAAGAGCACGTTCGAAAAATGATTTAAGATCCATCTTTTAAAACCGTATTTACGAAATAACAGAGGTCAGACGTCCAGAAGAAACACAGCAGCAACTGCGCCTCTTCGAAGGATCGCAGCCTTGCTGCGTCTCTTCCAGAGGCTTCTTGCTGCTCTTGCTCTTCTTCTTCTTCCTCTACTTCCTGCAAGTTTCTCCCTTTTTTATTTCTTTCGTTTTCCTTTGTTCTCTTTGTTATTTCAGTATATAAATCATGTTTTAACAACTGCTTTTTTAATTACAATGTTTAATTCGTCTTTAATCCCGATTAATTCAATAGTTGCGAGTTTTCGCCGTTTTAATTCAAGTCGATTCTTCGGGTTTCGACTTGTTCATGTCGAGGTTCTGGGATCCTAATTTGATACATAAGTTTTCTTCCGAATCTTATTTGTCCATTTTTTCATCTAAATAAATCCTCAAGTTCGCCTTTTTCGTATTTCCGACACGAGTTCATCATGATCCTGTAAACCGCTGTGATTTCTCATTTTAGTTTGTTTTATGACTTGTCCAGATACATATAATCGGTTAAAGCACTTCAATTCAAGTCTAATATCGATAATTCATATTAAATCTACCAACGAACGATAACAGTGTTGCGATTCTGACTTTACAGCCTGAACCCAGCTCTAGAACAGACGCATGAAGTGCTGCGCCTCTTCCAAAGGACGCAGCAGATGATGCGCCTGTTCTGGGTTGGTCTCTATCCCTGAACTCTTTCTCGCTTTGACGTAGCTCCTAATTACGGTTCAAATCAACTATTATTCGTATTATCACCTCTAATTTGACATATTTTCATATTTTAATTCCAATTTTATTTTTCTTTTATTTTCCTCTTCGAAATCACGTCTTTTAGCGTACTTTTGACGTAGATCAAATAAACCTTGTAAGTTTTGTAATTTTAATTATTGTAATTCGTTTATAGTAATTATTATTATGTATGATTTAATTTTATGGCATTCACATGTATTGAATCTAACATTTACTTCGACCAAATTGTTTGCTAAAACACGTGTTAACCGACATGGTCTAATTTCACATGCTAGGATTAATCCATGTTTGTTGCATTGCATGCATTACATCGACGAAATATCAAATATAAACAATTTCCCTAATCATTAGTAGAGGCCGTTATCGAGGCGGGCGGGATTAGGTGTTCGAATTAAAGAGCTTCCTAATAGGTACCCTCACCCATTACTATAGTTATCTCTGGACATCCGTGTCCATTGGCATCTCGAGGGTCATTCTAGACATAGAGTTCTAAGGGTAACGAGTTCTTAGTGTTTATGTCATTACTTCGTGTCTTGATATGGCATGGGGTATTCGAACGGTTTCCAATTTTTCCACAATAAATTGGTGGTGACTCCACAAATGCAGGCTTTTTTAACCTTTCACCGGTTTCAATGCCTCACCAATTGGTAACGGCCCATGACGTGCTTTGGCAAACCAAGGTTCCGTGGGAGAAGTGCCGCTGCCTCAAAACCAGACAAACGTGAAGGTGGCCCATGTCCATAGAGCCTTATGCGACTTGGGGGCTAGCATTAGCCTAATGCCACTCAAGATTTTCTAGAAATTGGAGCATTTTGAACTATCTCCGGTTAGAGTATCCTTGCAACTAGCAGATAGGTCGGTGAGGTATCCAAATTAGCCTTGTGGAGGATGTTCCCCTTAATGTGGGGAAGCTTGTGATACCATGTGACTTTTATTTTATGGGCATCCCCGAGGATACCAACATTCCTATCATATTGGGGCACCCCTGCCTTGCTACGGGAGGTGCCCTAATTAATATTAAGAATAAGAAATTATCGCTCCAAGTTGGTGAAGATAAGATGGAGTTTTCATTGAACAAGGCTATGCATGACCCTTTGGAGGGAAAAGCTTGTTATATGGTTGACATCCTTGAAGATTTTATTGAAGAAAAGCAAGTTGAAGGGCATAATAGCCTACAAGGGTTTTTTGAGGGCAAGATGAAAGATTGCAAGAAGCATAGAGAGTATGCAACGGCTATGGATTCAACAATCTTGGAAGATCCCAACAAAGAATTTGAAAACTTGAGGAAGGACGATAAACAAGAGGAGAGATCCATGCCTCTTCAAGTGGATTTGAAACCCATTCCTTCTACTGTTAAGCATGTTTTTCTTGGATCAAATGACACTTGCCCCATTATTATCAATAGTGCACTCAATGACACCGAACTTCAACAATTGCTTGATGTTGTGAGAGAATACAAGAATTCATTACGCCAAATCTGGCAATCAATAAGGAGCATATCACAATGGTTTAATGCATTTAATAACGACAATTACATTACCGTTTTCCAAATATTGGCGAAAACCTATACCGCGATAATGCGAATAACGGTTTCCCACGAAAACCGTTATTATAATGTGACAACGGCTACTTAACAAACCGTTATCAAAAACGTTTAATGGTTTCCAAAAGCTTGTTTTAAAATCTCTCTTATCAACGATTGTTAGACAACCGCTACCAGTTTAAGAAAACGGCATTTCAAAAACCGAAATTAGCACCAGCAACGGTTTGTGGTACCCGTTGTTATGTTACAGATGCAGGTTTCTTGTAACTGTTATCATTTTCAATTATGAAAGAACGATTTTTCAATTTAACCGTTGTCACTATTTAATTAGATTTCTCAGTTTGACCACTGCATGCAAAACTTTATCAAAACTTTAATAAATATTCAATTTGACCAATAATATTCAATTTGACCCAAAGAATTCTATAAATATGTCTTCATAATGTTTTAGGTCAAAATCTAAATTATCAAACATTTACTCTTTAATTTCTCTCTAAATTTCTCTCTAAAAAAATATGGCTGGTGTATCGGAGCTACAATCACGTTCTCGTTACGCACATCCTTTTACTTGCATTCTCCATAATCTCCCGGATCGTTATGATGTGAATGGAAAGGGTTTGAACCCTAATTTTGGGTGGTTCACGCAAATGTTTCATGACTCCGGTTTCACTGCGGTTAAAAAAGTGTACCATGTGTCTACAAACAAGCAAGGTTTTGTAGCCTTCGCTTTTATCGAGTTTGACGAAGCCAACTGCCATGATAGTTTTTGCCAGGCAAGAAAATTAGGGGCTAGATTTGCGTAGAAAGATGCGGGGAAAGATGACTTCTATTCGGATGCTAGACAAAAGGGCCCTTATCTATTGGTTGCGACCTATGTTGATCATCTTCTGCTGAGACATTACATGAGGCATCACATTCCTGCCACCGTGCCTATGTCATGGGAGAAAGACGCCATTCCACCTGCGCTACCCGCTGATGATGAAGACTATCCTACGACTTGATCTATGCCGAAATTGGGCATGAAGACTATCCTAATACTTCATCAGATTCTAATTAGGTCTTTAATTATTATCTGACATTATGAGTTTTATTTTGATTATGGTGGTTATTTGAATTAAAGTTTAATTATTTATGATATTTGTTACATTTTTTGTTACCCCATCCTCTTGAATTGAGAGACAATATCACCAGAAAAATTCTTGTGTCCTCCGGGAGTATGGTACTCCTTACACTCAAAGTCAATCCACCAAATAAAATATTATAATGACTAACTTTCTACTTATAATAATAAAAAAGAATGGAAACGGCATAATAAGATAAAAAGAATTGGAACCGTTATAATAATAATAATAAGACAAAATGATAACGGTTCTTTGTTAAGCCGTTATTATATTACATATATCAACAACGGTTATTTTAAAGTCGTTGTCATACTACACCAATTAACAATGGTGTTTCTTAAAACCGTTGTAAAAACAGATCCGCTATGAAAACTGAAAAGTTTGTGATTTTAATTTACCAATGCATGCCCTATTATTATTGGTTATTTGACCATTATTCACCTCATGCATGCATGCACAATTACAACGGTTCTAATAAGAACCATCTTAGATTATGAAACTCTAAAAATAAATGAAATATCAAAGGTATTAATAATAGAATGACTGATGGTGAACAAGTCATATTTGTCGTCGTCGCCGTCATTAATCTTTATAGCTTAAAAAAGGTAATCTCATTTTTATTGCTACTGGTTTATATATGGGTCATACTTGGATGATTGCTCATGACATTGGTGATCCCATTTATAATGATAGAATTGCTAAATTTTACAATTTCGTTAGTGAAAATTTTCATCTCCATTCATCAATCCCCTGCCCTTGTAATAGATGTGGTAATATTAGGGGTTTGCCTATCCGAGCTGTCAAAATACACTTAGAAAAGAATAGTTTCAGTAGAGATTATAGGTGTTGGATTTTTCATGGAGAATTAGAGGATGAGGATGGGGAATCTGATGTAGAGGTAAATAATTATACACCCGAAGCTGCTGGTTTAGATATAGGGGATGGGGGATGGGGGATATGTTGTGTGTCTAAACAATCGTTCACCTACACCTGAAGTTGTTTTAGGTGAGAAGTTTGATGAAGATGATGGATTCGATGATTTTGAAGCTACCGGTGAATGGGAAATAAATGTTGATGATTTAATTGAGAAGTTGAGTCAATCTAAAATGCCTTTATTTACTGGTTATAAGAAGTATTCCAAATTGTCTGCGGTGGTAAAGTTATATAACTTGAAGGGGGCAAATGGGTGGAGTGATAAGAATTTTACGGATCTTCTAGCTTTTCTATGTGACATGCTTCCTGGCGGTAATGTTCTTCCGAGTCGGACATATGAGGCTAAAAAAATGATTAGAGAATTGAGCATAGAATATGAGAAAATACATGCTTGTCCCAATGACTGTATATTGTACCATAAAGATTATGAGAAATTATCATATTGTCCGCACTGCTCTGTATGGCGTTATAAGACTAAGGAAGGGGTCCTAGCTAAGGTGTTGTTGTATTTTCCAATAATACCAAGATTCATAAGGATTTATTTGGATGAAGAAGATGCAAGAATGTTGATTTGGCATAATAGTGGAAGGATTGAAGATGGAAAGTTAAGACACCCAGCGGATGGTCAACAGTGGAAAGAGTTTGACGCCAAATATCTTGACTTCGCCAAAGAAGCAAGGAACTTGCGTCTAGTGCTCTCCACAGATGGAATGAATCCTCATGGAAACATGAGTACCCAACACAGTACTTGGCGAGTTGTGTTGGCCATCTATAATTTGCCCCCATGGGTATGCATGAAACGGAAGTAGCTGATGTTGTCTTTGTTGATATCTGGCCCTCGACAACCTGGAAATGACATAGATGTGTATTTGGAACCACTCTAGATGATCTGAAGATTCTGTGGGAAAGAGGGATACCAGTGTTTGATGGTTATAAGTATTGTGTACAATAACTGACTTTCCGGCGTAAGGCGATCTTTCGGGACATAATGTAAATGGGAAAGAGGCTTGCCCATTGTGTGTGTGTGGGGGGGGGGGGGTGTTGAATCAGAATATTTGAAGCATTCTCGCAAGCATGTGTACAGGGGAAATCGTCAATAGTTATGCCCTGATCATCATTATCGTAAGCTTCACAAGGCGTTTAATGGGTGTCCTGACCTGAGAAATGTGGGAGTCCTTAGATTTTGAATGGCCATGAAGTGTATGAGAAAGTGAAAGATATTGAGATAACATATGGAAAGAAGGGACCTAAGTTGTCTACTCGTGGTTATAAAAAAAAACATTTTTTTTACTAAACATCCGTACTGGCATGACCTCCCGGTTAGACATTGCCTAGATTTTATGCACATTGAAAAGTACGTTTGTGATAATATAATGAATATTCTGCTGAATGTTCCGGGTAGGACAAAAGACAACAAGACAGCTAGGGATGATATGGCTGAGATGGGTATTAGGCCCCAGCTGGCAGCTAAAATAAAAGGAATCGGACTTTTTTGCCGCCTGCAGCTCATACTCTTTCAAAAAAGGAGAAAAAGATTTTTGCGAATGCTTGCATGGTATTAAGGTGCCGGAGGGCTATTCGTCTAATATTAGAAGCCTTGTTTCGTTGCAGGACCTAAAACTCACATGACTGTCATACATTGATGCAACAACTACTAGCTATGGCCGTTCATTCTATTCTACCTCCAAAGGTTCGACATGCTATAATTAGATTTTGCTATTTCTTCAAATCAATCAACAGTAAAGTCATTGATCCCGATGAAGCGGAAACTTTGCAGGACACCCTCGTCATCAGTCTTTGTCAGTTTGAAATGTATTTTCCTCCCTCATTTTTCACTATCATGGTTCATTTGACTGTCCACCTAGTCCGGGAGGTTTTGTATCTCGGGCCAGTGTATATGAGATATCAGTACCCATTTGAACGATTGATGAAAGTTTACAAGGATTACACATCTAATAGGTATCATCCAGAGGGGTGTATTACTGAGTGAACAATTATCGTTGAAGCTCTTTCGTATTGTTACGCGTACCTCTCCTTGGATGAGTTAATTGGAGCTCCTACGAATCGTCATAGTGACTGGATGAATGGAAAAGGTGTAATGGTCGTGTTTCCAAGGAAATGTCATCTGACATGCGACGTAGAGCTCATACATACGTTCTTTTTAACTATGATCATGTCCAGCCTTACATTATGGAACACCAGCATTACCTTAAGGGAAAACACCCGCATAAGAATGAAAGGTGGTGTAAGCAAATGAGCATTACAAGCAATTTAGTGCCTGGTTTAAGGATACTATTTACGATGATTGATGTGACCATAATTAGCGCACATTTAGTCCCCTAATTGAACCTATTTTGCATACTATTATAGCATTTTATGGCCATTTTATCCGTCAAAACCTTCCTATTTGCTTTTCTATCGCATTTCATATGTTTTGTAGAAAAGGAGATAATAAGGCGGAAATTCCCGTCTTTCGTGCACATTTGGAGGCTACTTGACGATAATAGATGGACTAGTATGAAGAGGAAGCAAGGACTAAAGACCAATCTCGAAAGAATAAAATGGAATTGAGTAAAAAGGGAAGAAACGAAGAAGAACCATTGCTGAAGAACAATCCGAACGGATTGTCTGAAATCCGCCCGTCTCATCACCACAATCCGAGCGTCCTGCTCTCTAATCCGCTCGGATTTCCCCATTGGAATCCGTCCGGATTCCCCTGAATCCGCTCGGATTCCCTTACCAGAATCCGGCCGTCCCGACTCCCAGCCGCACGGATCACAGCACAGCACAGTTTCGTTCTTTAAGCTACGAAATGGAGAAGCCCTTCTCTCAGACAATCCCGGAGGCTCCTTGCTCAACTTAAAAAAGTGTAATTACTAGTTTAGCCCTTAGTTAACCCTAATGCATCCTCCCTAATTTTCACTATAAATACCCCATTTGTAAATAATCAAAGGGGGCTCCTTTATGTTGTTTTGAGGGTAGAAAATCCTTCCTTAGATTAGATTAGGAGTAGATTAGAATAGATTACTCTTTAATCTTTCCACAAATTACACATTAATCTCTCTTTAATTATTGTTCAAGTTTATTATTCAAGTTTATTATTGGGTAATTGAAGATTATTGGGTTATTATTGGGAGATTGACAACCTTCCATCAATCATCAAGTTTCTTCTTTTATTCTTGCTTTATTATTTGGGATCATCTCAAGTTTGGTATAATCCCTTTACTCTTTAATCTTTATTGTTCATTTCTTCATTTCATTATCATGTTTATACTTGTTGTGATGTTTGACACCATTAATGACATGTTTCCCATGATAATGAGTGAGTAGTTTCCTTAGCTAGGATTAGTGGGTAATTAGGGAAAATCAACATGGGATTGATTCATGCTTAATCCAATATGTTTTCATAATCAAATTGCTTGCTTGTTGTGATGTCAACTTTATGCACATGTTATGTTTGATGAAATGCTAAGCCTATGAATCCTTGCATTTTTACCATCTCTTATCTTTTCAACTTGACTTGTAAGATATAAACCAACTCGAGTCTTGTTAGACCATGCATAGAAGTTGATTAGGAGGAAAGTAAGTCGACTTGTTGGTGTTGTACAATCTAATCGATTCGGCTCCGGGACCCAACTCTTCCTAAGAACCGTAAGACATAACCCAACTCGGTTCCTCCACAACATTAATTGCTTGCAACCTTGTAAACATGTTTGTATGATCAACACCATGAATCCCCTATGACCCCATGATATCCTAGCACTTTTAATCAATTGTTTACATCTTTCCTTTTATTGCTTGTTTTACTTTATTGCTTTTATTAGTCTAGAACACAACTACAAACTCAACCAAATTGTGACACTAGCATAAATTGAGATAGATAGACTTAGAACCCAAAGCACACCGTCCCATGGATCGACCTCGACTTACCACTAACTAGTTGTTTGTTGAGTATTATAAATGTGTTTGATTGGTTGAGCGACGACATCGACCACGTCAAAATGGCGCCGTTGCCGGGGACGTTGCTACGTGATTAAGTTCTTACTTGTTTGTCTATTTTAATTGTGCTTTTACCTTGAGGAACTTGTTCCTCAAGGATTGTTCTTACCATTTTTCGTGTAGTTTCCGTGTTTGTAGTTATCTCCTTGTCTTAGTGATGATGACTCAAGACTTAACATATGGAGTATGTGGTGGATCTTTTGAGTATGACTATGGGTATGGGGAGTTTGAGGAGCAAGTCAACACAAACCTACCTTATTATTTGTACAACGAAAATCCTAACTACTACCCCAATTTTTCTCACCAAAATTACCACACCCAATATCAACAACAACCACCCACCCAATACCCATTTCACAATGAACTTCAATTGCCACAATACAACCACTTTCACACCTACCCACAACAAAAAGATGAACCCATTCAAAACATGATTCTCCAATTGATGGGAGATCAACAAAACCTCTTCAAACAAATGCTAGAGGAGAGCCAAAAAAGGGACAATGTCCTTCAAAGCATTGTTTCCCAAAGTGAGGAATTAGAGATTCAAATTAACCAATTAAAAGAATTCCAAGCAATTACTCACAACCATTCTTTGGATATTGAGCATGAATGCGAGTTTGAAGTAGTAACCTTTGATATGGAAGATGAGAAGTGGGAGGAGCCAACCTCTTTGGGCTCTTGTGAGTATGAAAGTGTGGTATTTGATGATGAAGACATTAGGTTGAGCAAACCAAATACTCTTAGCCTTTGTGAGTATGAGGGTGTGTCCTTTGATGTGAACATTGAGGTGTTGGAAAAAGAGCTAAAAGAAGCCCCCATTCATGATTTACGTGAAGATGATAACAATGATGATGAACCTAGAAGGATTCACAATATCACCTTGCTTGAGGAGCCTATCCTTGAGACATTTGAGATACCTTATCATGAAGAAGAACGTCCTTCCTTTATCCTCCACAAAGACCACTTGACACCTATCATGGAGCCAATGATCATTGAAGAGGATATGTTAGATCTTCTCCAAAAAGCCAAAGTGTCTTACAAGAGTTATTTGGTGAAAAAGCTCAAAGAGAAAATTGCTCGTGAGGCTACTTGTGAAAATTTGGCGCCCATAATCTCAACTCATATGGTATCCAATCATCAAAGTCATGAAGACTCCCCTTCCACCTTGGAAGGATTGAAAAATCAAAATGCTATTATCATCACCAAAATCGAAGGAGAAGTTGGTAAGTGGAAGTCCACGGATGAAAATGAACCACACTTCACGCTCAATCTTAACAAGAATCATGAATATGTTTACTTGAAATATTGGGAAAGCTCTAACGCTAAGGGGGAGACAAGAAAAAGAGCATTTTACAAGCCTCCTTGTCCAAATTTCATCTTCAAATGGAGCAACCCATACTTATGCTTATTTGGAGCTTGTTCACAAGCTTTTGATCTTCTACTAAGAGCCTTGAGCTCTATGGATAAGAATTCCTTCAAATTGAACTAGTTTGGTGCACCGTTTGTAAGATATTTCTTGAACCCTTTATTTTGTATAATATTGTACATATTTTCTGCATTTAAATCTTTGCATAAGAGGGAAGAGAGAGAGAGTCATCTTACATGATTTATGAGCAAATTTCAGAAAAGATAAGGAAAAAGGAGAAAATCAGTGAAAAAGGGGTTTATCATTTCACGAAAGAAGAAAGAAAAAGGAGAAAGAAACAGAGACGTTCGGATCCAAGCAATTCCGCCCGTCCAGGGCCCGCGGAAGAGAAAAAGCTGAAACTGAGGAAGAATCCGAGCGGATTCAAGAGAATCCGCCCGTCCCACCAAATCCGTCCGTCTTCTCCTCGGGACGCCCGTCCCAAATGGCGTCCAACAGCAAGATTTTAATCTACACCAAAATCCGTGCGGATTAGAAGGAATCCGTCCGTCCTGATAAAGACGTCCGTCTTCTGCAAAATCCGGCCGTCTTGTCCCTGCTTCTCAACCGACAGATTTCTCTGTTCTAGAATCCGTGCGGATTCTACAGAAGACGCCCGTCTTGCCCATCGAGAATCCGTCCGTCCCGACTGCGATCCGCTCGGATTGCACTGTTCACGCGAGAAAAATCGGGTCAAGTCCAACCCTATCCGTTCGGATTCCCTTCTTCTTCTATATAAAACCCCCCCCCCCCCCCCTTCTCCCTCATTTCCTCATCCCACCAAACCCTAACACTCTCTTCAATCCTCAAAATCCCCTTCATATCCTCAAAAACACCCACATCACCCCCATCACCAACATGAGTTCCAAGGGAAAGGCCAAGAAATTGTTTGATTCAATCGGAAAGAAGCGCAAGGGGTCATCCTCTTCAACACCACGAAATGTGATAATGAGGGGAGGTATTGAACAACTCAACAACTTCCAAGAAGTGATCTTCATATCCGACGACCAACGCGAAAATTTCGTCGAGCTTCTAGGTAAGAAATACGAACCTACTCAATTTGTTGACACTAGGGTGTTGGAAATCCTTAAGATAAGGTACCCTACCGAGGCGTTCTTCAATGGCCTTGGCATTGGGGACCTTTTCCATGCTCATGAAGAGACTTACCTTAGTCTCACCCTTGAATTCTTGAGTAGCCTTCGCATTGTGGCGGATGCCCGCAACAATTTAGGCATGGAGTTTAGGTTATGTAACCGAGACCATGTTCTTTCTCTTGAGGAATTTGCCTATGTTTTCGGTATTCAAATACCCACCACCTATACCGACAAGCCCGATGATTTTAGTGTGGATTTTCTTTGGAAAGCTATCTCCGGGAAGAACTTTACCCATATAAAGCGTTGCTATACATTTGCTATTCAACACCCGGTGATTCGATTCACCGAACGCTTTGTAGCCGGATGCATCAATGGGAGGTACGAGCAAGATCGGTGTACCCTCATCGACTTAACTTTTCTTGAGTCTCATTTGAATGTTCGAGCGGTGAGGCGTTATAACTTCAATACGCCACTTGAGATACTCAATAGGTTCAATGACTTTGCTCAAGGGACATCTCAACTTAAAACCTTCGTGATGGGAGGTCTAATCACAATGTTGGCTAAACACCTTTGCCCCGGGTTTAATGCCCAAGGAACCTATATTCCTCTTGAAGGGAGGACTTTGATTGATGAGCACACCATTTTCTATAGTCACCGATGGTGTAACTACACTGACGATGGGAGTGTGGAATGGTACACCAAGGGTTGCACTTCGATGATCCTTGAAGGATGGAAGATACCGGGCATCGAACCACGATTGAGTCCATACTGTCCTCCACCAAGCTACCTCCTTGATATCCAAATTCTTGATAATCCCCCTCAAAGGGAAGAGCCACGCCGTCAACCACCTCGTGGAGGGCCGGGGATACAAATGCGCCCACCTTCCTATGTCCCTATCCCACCTTACCCTATTCCACATACCCCTTTCCAACCGGCAATCCCCAACACCCCGGATATTAATGATTTAATGGCACTCATGAATAGAGTGGACCTTGGGGTGCATAAAGGGAGGGAAGACAACTACCTAGCCCTCTACCCCCAATACTATAACATGGCTCAACAAGGGTATATTGACCCCGATGGTCCTAAACCCTCTTGGGCACAACCGGAGCTCTTGTTCCCAAATTATGGGAACCAAGCTTGGGGATGCGGCGATGGAGGGCATTCTAGCCAAGGGGGAGGGTACTCGGGTCAAGGAGGAGCTTTTGACCAAGGAGGATATTGGGGCCAAGCACCCGGACATGATCAAGCCGGAAGCTCTCATGGTTATGGCTATGACCACGATGAGGATGAAGAGTGAAAGAGGCCTACTTCACCACTTCCACTTGTATGATACCCATCTCCCCCTCTCTCTCTTTTATATTTACATTGCATTTAGTATAGCTTTAGCTTGCATTTGTATTATATTTCATATTGCATTTACATTAGTTAGTTCATATAGTATAATTGCATTGTAATGTATCCCACATGATTCATGTAGTTAGTTGCATATAGATTAGAATTCATGCATAATCACTAATGACCAATCCTATTCTTTTCTACACTAGAAATAGTGTTTAAATCGGTTTGGGGAGGTTTGATCATAGGTGACCATAATTTACTAGAAATCATGCATCATATACTGTAGTTTAGATTGCATTCATTTGTTATATATGTCATATAGAATTGCATTTAGTTAGAGCATGCATTCATTCATATCATATCATTGCATTTGTACTTCAATTTCAAAAAAAAAACACCAAAAAAAAAAAAAATCCAAAAACATGTATTTCTCTTTTATTCCTACTCCTACATGTACATTGAGGACAATGTCCAAAATAAAGTGGGGGATGGGAATTTATATTCCAAAAATGCATAAAAATTGAAAAAATTCGAAAAATCCCAAAAATATGTTCTTTAATTTCACAAAATCAAAAACCATAAAAATTTGAAAAATTGAAAAATCCAAAAACAAGTTCATTTCCTTTTGTAGTGTAGTCTTGTATATATTATTGTATATATTGTGTTTGTTCATCCTTGTTCACATTGATTGACTACGCCACATCCGAGATATGAGGATATTGAAGACCGCATGGTATGATCTTTCCAATCTCCTTTTTCCTCTTTATGTTAATGACTATGTGGCTTTATTTTGATTGATGCGGTATAACAATGTGAATTTAGGATTGCATCTAGTTTATTTGGCATATTAGTTGGTAGAATCATTTGCATTAGGATGTATAAATGTTAGTTGCATCATGGCATGTAGTTGCATGTTAGAAAAATTTTGCGAAACCGTCTATTTGGGAAGCTTGACAAGTGTATATAGGCCCTAGTAGATGCTTTTTCTTCTTAAGACTTTGCTTGTTAGAATGCTTGTAAAACACCCTAGGATGTGTCATGCTAGTATCCTTTGACCCATGGATTAAGGCCGAGTCAAGAGTACCTTGTGGTGTGATAACTCCTTGGCTACCGTTTATTCCAAGGTGACCCTTGAAACCATGCATACTTCCATCATTCATCCATGTTCTACCACATTTTTGTCATCAAAGGGAATGGGCACAAAACAAAAAGAAATCAATTTGAGTTCAATGAAATGAAAAATGAAAGAAAGTTTGCAAAAAAAAAAATGCATCAAATGAAAAGAGGAGCAAAAATAGACTCCTAAAAGCTTCAAATACAAGGCACCCTCGTTACTAATTGGGGTGACTTTGAAAATGTTCAAAAAGAAATGCAAAAAGTTGTCAAGTATTGAAAAGCCAAAAATCAAAAAGAAATGGCAAAAAGAAAGTGTTCTCAAAAAGTTATATGCCACAAGAAATTGGGGGGAAAAACAACAAAACAAAAGCAAACTCCCAAAATGAAACTCAATATCTATTGATCCCTTTATCCATCGTATCCATTTTTGTGCATGGTAGAGAGGGGACGACCCTTCTTCTTGTCTTGGCAAGAGGGGGAATTCCACGATCCTCCAGTGTTTCTAACACCATAGGGAGTCTACTCTTGACAAAAGCATTTAGCGATTGAGGACAAAGGTACCCTAGCTTGACACATTTTGGAGGTGATTTATTGGTATCCTTCTAGGCTTAGTAGTTTGAATAAATTGTATCTATGAAGGAGTGTGTACCCTTGAATTGCTTCCCTTGTAGATAATTTCCGCCACTTAGATGAGGAAAGTGGCTATTCTTTTGTAGATGCATCCATTACTTGATTTTGTGTGCTTTAATGTTTGGATGTGTCGCCATTTTGGCAAGACCCACCTTGCCTTGCAAGAAGGCATCCTTCCTCATGGTTGTCTTGTTGTGAGTTGAAGGGGCGGAGTGAGACCCACTAATTGTCTCATATCGGCTATATTAGTAGAATAGTTTAAATAAAGGTCTAGTTTTAGTCACCTCTTTACTCGGGACGAGTAAAGGTTCGGTTTGGGGATATTTGATGTGACCATAATTAGCGCACATTTAGTCCCCTAATTGAACCTATTTTGCATACTATTATAGCATTTTATGGCCATTTTATCCGTCAAAACCTTCCTATTTGCTTTTCTATCGCATTTCATATGTTTTGTAGAAAAGGAGATAATAAGGCGGAAATTCCCGTCTTTCGTGCACATTTGGAGGCTACTTGACGATAATAGATGGACTAGTATGAAGAGGAAGCAAGGACTAAAGACCAATCTCGAAAGAATAAAATGGAATTGAGTAAAAAGGGAAGAAACGAAGAAGAACCATTGCTGAAGAACAATCTGAACGGATTGTCTGAAATCCGCCCGTCTCATCACCACAATCCGAGCGTCCTGCTCTCTAATCCGCTCGGATTTCCCCATTGGAATCCGTCCGGATTCCCCTGAATCCGCTCGGATTCCCTTACCAGAATCCGGCCGTCCCGACTCCCAGCCGCACGGATCACAGCACAGCACAGTTTCGTTCTTCAAGCTACGAAATGGAGAAGCCCTTCTCTCGGACAATCCCGGAGGCTCCTTGCTCAACTTAAAAAAGTGTAATTACTAGTTTAGCCCTTAGTTAACCCTAATGCATCCTCCCTAATTTTCACTATAAATACCCCATTTGTAAATAATCAAAGGGGGCTCCTTTATGTTGTTTTGAGGGTAGAAAATCCTTCCTTAGATTAGATTAGGAGTAGATTAGAATAGATTACTCTTTAATCTTTCCACAAATTACACATTAATCTCTCTTTAATTATTGTTCAAGTTTATTATTCAAGTTTATTATTGGGTAATTGAAGATTATTGGGTTATTATTGGGAGATTGACAACCTTCCATCAATCATCAAGTTTCTTCTTTTATTCTTGCTTTATTATTTGGGATCATCTCAAGTTTGGTATAATCCCTTTACTCTTTAATCTTTATTGTTCATTTCTTCATTTCATTATCATGTTTATACTTGTTGTGATGTTTGACACCATTAATGACATGTTTCCCATGATAATGAGTGAGTAGTTTCCTTAGCTAGGATTAGTGGGTAATTAGGGAAAATCAACATGGGATTGATTCATGCTTAATCCAATATGTTTTCATAATCAAATTGCTTGCTTGTTGTGATGTCAACTTTATGCACATGTTATGTTTGATGAAATGCTAAGCCTATGAATCCTTGCATTTTTACCATCTCTTATCTTTTCAACTTGACTTGTAAGATATAAACCAACTCGAGTCTTGTTAGACCATGCATAGAAGTTGATTAGGAGGAAAGTAAGTCGACTTGTTGGTGTTGTACAATCTAATCGATTCGGCTCCGGGACCCAACTCTTCCTAAGAACCGTAAGACATAACCCAACTCGGTTCCTCCACAACATTAATTGCTTGCAACCTTGTAAACATGTTTGTATGATCAACACCATGAATCCCCTATGACCCCATGATATCCTAGCACTTTTAATCAATTGTTTACATCTTTCCTTTTATTGCTTGTTTTACTTTATTGCTTTTATTAGTCTAGAACACAACTACAAACGCAACCAAATTGTGACACTAGCATAAATTGAGATAGATAGACTTAGAACCCAAAGCACACCGTCCCATGGATCGACTTCGACTTACCACTAACTAGTTGTTTGTTGAGTATTATAAATGTGTTTGATTGGTTGAGCGACGACATCGACCACGTCAATGATGACAACCCAATTGATGATTGCTTAACCAGCCTACGACATCTCGCTTTTGGTCCTGATGCTCGTGGAACTTTTTAGAGCGGGTATGCGATCAATGGGTACACTTTCTACACCCGCATTCAAGATGAGGCAAGCACAATGCAAAACAGTGGAGTTTGCGTAGATTCTGAGGCAATATGCTTTGCTAGTTCAAAGGATAAAAATCATATTTTGGGTACAATGCAATATTATGGAGTTATTCAAGAGACATTGGTTTTAGACTACATGGATTTTGAGATACCTCCATTTCGGTGCAAGTGAGTTGACAACAACAATGGTGTTAGAAAGGATGATTTAGGACTCACATTAGTAAATTTTGACAAGGTTTGAAACAAGGACGATCCTTTTATATTAGCGTCACAAGCAAAACAAGTGTTTTATGTTACCGATCCTATGAATAAAAGTGGTTAGTTGTTCTATCTTGCCATCGCCGAATTCTAGATAATGAAGACGTCGAATTTGAAGGACTTGATGACAGTGCTATATCGCCATTTCGTAAAGATGTTGAAAATGTTAACATTCCAAACATATATACATGAGATGATCATGATTAAGGTATTTGGCTAATGAAGAGACTAGCAAATCCAAAAAATGTTTCCGGCAGATGTAAAAATATCAGCAATCCAATCAAGATATCTTACGTCATGTGTAATTATTGTCTTGCTGTTATATATCAAACTGTTGTTGTAAACTTTTTCTGCTGTTGCAGCGGGCGGGTTAGGGAAAAGTCGTACCAAATGATGCTTTATTTCTTGGCGGTAAAATCAAACAAAATGAATTATTAAATACAACGGTTATACCTAATCCGGTTCAGGACGTGTACAGTTATAATGATTCAGGTCGTTGTTATCTATATAAAAATTATGCTTTATTTCTTGGCGGTAAAATAAAACAAAATGAAATATAAAATAAAAAGGTTTTACCTAAACCGTTGTTCAGGACATGTATAGTTATAACGGTTCAGGCCGTTGTTAAGTATATAAAAATGATGCTTTATTTCTTGGCGGGAAAATCAAACAAAATGAAAATATTTAAGACAACGGTTATTTCTAACCCGTTGTAGATAGTACTAATCAATTACGGTTTCAAACAAAACCGTTGTCTGTTTGGAAACAAAATACAACGGTTTTTCTTATACCGTGTTTATTACTTTCCATTAAACAAGGTCTTGCAAGTGTTGTATTATTCACACATATATACTCTAAGCTTCCCTCCCCCCCCCCCCCCCCTCCCATAATATCCTCAAATACTGAGCTTCCCCTCAACCACCAGCCTACCTCACCGCCGTCGCAATCATCGTCATCGCAGATCAATCTGGATTCTCCAATTTAAAGAAGTAATAAACCCACCTCTCTAGAGATTTATTTGTTATTATAAGTATGTATTGTAATTATTTGTTTATTAATTTCTGCTTTAGATATGGTCTAAAAGCGGAAAAGAAACGATGCAAATGCGTCAGGCGACGACTCAGGTGATTAGAATAATTTTCAACACGCTAAGGGTCTAATGCACCACAGGGTTTCCCTTGAAGCAATAAATTCAAAGATACTTAATCCTTTACAATAGGATAAATATACGGGGCTGCCATATGGTGAGAATGCCGGGTAATTTGTGAGCTAGATTGGTTGTTGTGTAAGACAGTATGTGCCTCTCGGTACGCCGCGTATCAGTGAACTGAGTAAAATACGGAACATCATGCTAATAAACTGAATAAAGGTATGTATATACAATAATAAATGCTTTAGCTGAAATTAAGTTACTACTTGATATGTGTATTAGCCGAAACACTTGTACCAACTATGCTCATAATTTATGCAGTTAGCTTACGTTATCCCCGAAAAATATGAGAAGTACCTAAAAAAAGACAGGGGAAGCCCTCAGATCTTGGAAGTCAAAGATTGCTGAGAACCACTTGTTCAACAAGGAAACCGGGGAGATGAACAAGAAACCACCAAAATAGAAGTATCTATATGTCAGTCAGGACCACTGGGATAGCTATATCGCTTATAGGAAGTCTGACAAGTTTAAGGTAACTTAACAATAATAAGTAAAGAAGTACACATAGTTTAGTGTTTGGTCATGCTAACATTTCTTGATTCAATTTATTTGATGAAGGCTATGAGTGAGAGAAACAAGGCGAACATTTCAAAGAAAAAGACCGTCTTTTACGGCTCCCGAGGTGGTTATAGATTGATTAAGACGAAACTTGTAAGTATATAATTTATATAGTATTAGACTATTAGGTGTTTTAGTCGGATGTTATATATGTTCATAGTAATCATACATATTTTGAGAGGATATCAATGTGATGAATAAATTGTAGGCAAAGCTTGGAAAATTCAGTCGTCACGACGCTTGGGTGGAAGGTCACACTCCTAAGAATGGAAAGACGGAAACTGAATATGATAAGGACATCAAAAAGAAAATTGTAAGTTTGAATAAATATGTCACTCCTACCACTGGTGATCGGAGTTATATAATTGTGAGTTGCTTAATGGTTTTATGTGTATGTAGAGGATCTGTAGGAAGAAGGTACGGGAAGGAAAATGGAAGCCTCAAAGACGTGATAACATTCTTGCTAGGGCAATCGCCAAAGCAGAGCATCCAGGTCGTGTGAGAGGTGTATCGACGCATGTTGGTATCACTAAGTATTTTTGGGAAAACTACTCGAAGGATGATAAGTGGTGATGATTCCAAGAAGGTAACCGTATAAAAACTGTATTTGAACCAACGTAATTTATAACTATATATGCTGACATTAATTTCTACTTCACAACTACAAAAAATAGCCAGGTTGATGCTGAGAATGTTGGAAACTGGGAAAAGCCAACAGAAAATGAGTTGGATATGGTTCAAGAAGTCATAAAGGAAGCAGAGGAGGAGGAGGAAAAAGAGGTAATAATATTTATTTCTTATATACAGTGTGTTATATGATTTGGAAAATCAGTACATTTTATATGGACAAGTGTTAATGTACAGAAGGAAGCCGAGGATGACATGGCAAGGGAGAAGGAAATGGCAAAGGAGAGACTGAGGTGAGAGCCGAGGATCGATATCAGGTAGTTGCAGAGGAAGAGGAAGCCAGGAAGGCCGTGACACAGGATGAGGTGGAGGTAGTTGATAATCAGATCTTTTTCTCAACACCGAAAAAGGTAATAGCTGCTAGTTTATAATTATTCATATCATACACATTTCTTACTTATGAAATTTTTTAAAGGTAGTTAATGTATGTGTACTAATTGATTAAAGCTGACATGAAGGGAGATTGCAAGGTGGCCTGTCATCTGTTCTATTTATAAGGGAAACAGAAAGTTGTTGTTGCCAGGGGATACTTGTTCACTTACGACCTGCTTCAGCAAGTTAAGGTTCATGGTATACCCCTTCGTGACAAATACGGGAAAGTGGAAGTGTCCCAATTATAAAAAGACGAATATGGGGAAGTAAAAGTAACATTTCCTAATGAGGAGGTCACTTATTTGAAAGAAGCCATAAGCTCTTACGTGCAATGGTCTCACAACCTCATCAATGTTGTTATCCCCGAGGTACCATTATGCAGACGTTAATTATTACTTGTTCTTTAAATATATTAGGGTACGAATATTAACATATCGTAATTACTTTAATCTTTACATTTGCAGAAGTTAAGCAAAGCCATGATGGCAGCTAAAGCAATTACTACTACGTCAACGGACAAGATCACCGAAAGGACTACGTCTTCCCCAAAAACAAAACCACCGGACATACAATATAAGCCAGCTACGAAAGTTTTTGCAGTCAAGCCTGCTTATGATTCTTATTAAGAATCGTGTGAATATAATAAAAAATGAAAACTACTTCGCTGAAGGCTTTGCTCAACTTGGCTGTAAAGAGGTCACCTAGAGGGGATGTAGTCATGATAAACATTGAAGACGAAATTATGGGCGCAACTGATATAGCCGTACTACACCCGAAGCAACTGATGGAATTTCTCAACCTTGACAATTTAATTGTTGTTCACATTTTGATTTGGATGAAGTAAGTTTTAATAATAAAACTATTTAGCAATTTCCATTTACGAATATTGATGTTTGTTTAAATTATCAATTATAATAACAATCTTCATTCCACATGGCGTAATAGGTACCTCAATAATCAGTTCGCTGAGTGGAAGGTCCCAATTCACACCTACGGATTCTTGAGTCCTAAGGCGTTCTCTGTGCACAGAATTTCATACGAAGAACAAATCAATAGTATCGCTCATAGGTTGATATCGACCAAAAAACTATGGCTTGCCCCCGACAATGAGAATATGTATGTATAGTACGTGATTATTATAATGAATCACAGTTCTATAAATTTATTATTAACATGCTTCAATGCGTGTAAATGAATTAACTGTTCATTGTCCCAAATTGAATAGGAACCATTGGGTGCTATTAGCAATCCAAGTGGAAACAAAAATAGTGTACTGGATTGACTCTCGCGAAGCCAATGTAATACTACGGTTTTCTATGTCTTTGGGTACTCTATCGAGTGGGGCTTACTCTGTCGAGTAAGTATGTTTGGTTTATGAAACAGTGTTCTGCTAAAGGGTACTCGGTCGAGTAAGTTGGGGACTCGATCGAGTAAGGGTCACTCAATCGAGTAAGTTGGTTAAGCGGGTTGTTTTAGCCGGGTTTTGTTAGTAACACGTGAGTAATATATAAAACCTTCCGTCACTTTCTTTATAACTTTTAACCTTTTCTAAAACCTTTCAAAGAGAAAACAAGTTACGTTGCTTTCATTCATCGCGTTGCTATCAAATCCCAAAGGCCAAGGTTGTCGGATCGTCGTGTTCTTTACGCCGTTGAGTTCGTCGTGTCGAGGGTAAGATCCTTGTATAGTTTTTATATCGTTTCGTTGATTTTGTTTAAAATCCTAATTGGATAGATTGGGGGTTTTGGGAGTGTAGTGTTGTGTTAGATGGTAATTGTATGTTACGTGATTATAGGAGGAGGTTTCGTAGAGGAGCTTTATTGATTAGCTGCTTGTGACAGTCTCGTGATTGCTTATTCCAGGTAGGGTTTCCCTACTCGGTTATTGGTTACATAATTGTGATTGTGATTGTGTTTATTGTTGATCTATAACATTGTTGTTTGGTGTTGGAGTCGTTGTTGCATAATTCATTGTATAACTGTCTGTGGTTCTCGAGGTGCAACCTTGGCTGAGTGGAGTCACTTGCGGGAGTGGCTTCACGCCCTTGATTCTTCCTCTGTGGAACCCGCCACAGAGGGGATGTGCACATTAAGGAACATGGGTTATCTCTTGGATGAAATGAGCGGGTTTAGGTGGGAACGACTGCGGTCCCCCACTGGCGGCAAGGAATATCTGTTGCGGTGGGTATTCTGGCAGGACTACACACTTTAGTGTGTAGTCAGGTGTGCGGAGTTGTGACGGAGTTTGGGTAATGTGTGTGTTGTATATTATATATTTTATTTTGTGTAATCAGTAACTGACCCCGTTTAAATGTTTTGAAAACTGTGGTGATCCATTCGGGGATGGTGAGCAGTTCTTGAGCAGGTATGAGATGGACGTGCATGAGATATAGCTGGGTTTAAGTCACCACGAGATGTCTAGAAGTCTTCCGCTGTGTCTTAAAACTTTCTTTACTTTAGTTGGTTTTCCATTTTGGATCAGTTGTATTTTCATTTGACAGTTTTGGTTTGGACATGTATTGCTTTAAACTTATTTAATAATGTATGTTCTTTCATGGTCCTTTTGATATAATTTGGCTCGGGTAACCGAGATGGTAGCATTCCCGTGCATTAGGTGGTCCTGGTAAGGCACTTAGTGAATGAGGGTGTTACAAAGTGGTATCAGAGCGACGATTTTGGAACCTGTAACTAATGAACTCAATGAATCTAGGGAGTCAGAATAAAATGAACCCGAGTAGGAGTTGTTAGGAGCTAATGCAAAGGCTTGGGAGACGTCCTAAAGTCGCGATCTCGCCCTACAACTTTGAACCGGTAACTATTGGGTGTCTTGGGATCGCTTTGTGTTTACTTAAGTTATGTTGCATATCTATATTGAAATGTGTTATATGAATCGGTGGATAAATGAATGTGGAGAATGGAGAATGTGATGGCGAAAGGTGAGTAGATTGCATGATTATATGTTGATATGAATAACGAAATTGCATGATGATTGATTTCAAATGTGGCTTATTAGAAACATGTGAATAGGATGTTGCTTGTTGCATATACGCTCATGTGTTTATATATATAGTTGTTAAGGAAAGTAGTTGAGTTGAGCATGTGGGTAGCTTACGAGTCAGCATGACTCGATCGAGTAGGGGGCACTCGATCGAGTATGTGAGGGACTCGATCAAGTGGGTAGGACTCGGTCGAGTGGGGGTGTGTAACGTTTTTGAACAGTCGCTGCTATTTTTGGGCACTCGATCGAGTAGGTTAAGGACTCGATCGAGTGAGGGCTACTCGACCGAGTAAGTAAGGGGCTCGATCAAGTGAGGTTTATGATGATTTCCGGTCAGGTTCTTGAGTCGGGGCACTCGAACGAGTAAGTGGGCAACTCGATAGAGTTGCCTCAACTCGATTGAGTGGGATGTGTTTCTCGGTCGAGTGTCAGCTGCTTAGGTCATATACGTGTTTAAGTTATGGGATGTGTGTTTATGTTTACCTTTTCTCTTATATAGCATAAAGATGCCGCCAAAGAGATTTGCGCTATATGCTAGGGCCGAGATGATGAATATCTATGAGGTTGCGAATATTCTTGAGCATCAGGATGCACTTACGGTCACCTTAAAGAAGTTTGGGAATGATAAGGAGGCTGGGGTAGAATTTGCGAAGATGAGCATCAACGTCGCTCGTTTCAATCCGAAGGAGTACATGGGTACAGGTGCACCAATCTTGCTTGACAATTGGTATAGGGAGATGGAGAATATTCTAAATGTGGTTCACTGCCCTGAGGATTTTAAAGTGGAACAAGCTACGTTCTACATGAGAGATGCGGCTGGAGAATGGTGGGATAAGGTAAGGGGGAGTGCTCTAGACATGTATGTGAGACAAGGGAAGTCAGCTATATCTTGGAGTGAGTTCAAGAGGGCTATGCGTCGAGAGTTTGTGTCGGAGCATGTTCGTAGTAAGCTGACGAGGAGTTTGATGATTTCAGAATGACTCCGGAAATGACTGTGGCTGAGTACTACCATAAGTTTAATGAAAAGTCTCGGTACATAGAGGATATGAGGCTGAGTAAGGAGAACTTAGAGTTGAGATTTGAGAAGGGTCTGACGTATAAGATTATGGAGAAGCTGCCAGTTGGGGTCCTTACAGATGTTAAGGAGGTGTATGAGAGAGCGGGAAGAGCTAAGAGATTGGTCGAAACGGCCAAAGAGAATAGGGAGAGAGGCCCCAAGAAGAGGAAAGCTGAGAGTGAGGGTGGTGGTCAGTCCAGTTACAAGAGGGGCAACCATAACCAAGCGAGGGCTTATTCATCGAGATCGGGTTTTAGTGGTGGAACCTATGGGCGTAGGCGTGACGGTGGTAGTAGCATCTGGGGTATATCTTGCTTTAACGGTGGCGGTATAGGCCACAAGAGACATGAGTGCAACAGTGCTGTGTACAGGGGTTTTCAGAGGCCATCACAAGGGAGTTTCTCTTAGGGTCCGTCTCAGAGCTATGCTAGCAACAAGCCATCTGGGTCATGGAAAAATCAGGGTGGTAAGAAAAACAACAACGGTGGGGCTAACCGCAATGGCGGTAGTTCATATCAGAGACCGGCAACAAACAAGAACTAGAGGTTGACTGCCAAGCCGTCTACTTCTGCGAGTACTATCCAGGGAGGGGGACAGAAGACCAGTGGCAAGCTATTCATGATGGACAAGAAAGGTGCTGAGGATGATGCTCACGTGATTACAGGTACTTTTCTTGTTAATGGTGTTTTTACCTTTGTTTTGTTTGATTCGCGGGCGTCGCATTCTTTTGTATCATCGAGTCATGCTAAGCTTTTGGGTTTGAGAGAGTTTGAGTATGTAAAAAATGAAGTTTTTATACCGTCGGGTGAATTTGTATCTTGTGGGAGGTTGTATAAGGGTGTGTCTATGATAGTTGGGCAAGTTGACCTTCCAGTGGATTTGTTAGAGTTTCCTGTGGATGGTTTTGAGATGATAGTTGGCATGGATTTGTTGGGTAAGTACAAAGCTAGAATAGACGTCACCAAAAGAGAGTCTCTTTGAGGGGTCCTATGGGAGTTAGTGTGTCTTATTGTGGGTTTGTTGTCAAACCCAAAGTCAAAGTGATTGCAGCAGTGACATTGAAGTCTTATCTGGGGAAGGGGTGTCCTTTGATTCTATGCCATGTAAGAGACTATAGTAAGGTGAGTTCGATAGTTGATCAGATACCAATGGTGGGAGAGATTCTAGATGTTTTTCTGGATGAGATACCAGGTTTACCACCAAAGAGGGAGATAGATTTTAGTGTAGAGCTGAAATCGGGGACGGGACTAATCTCTAAGGCCCCGTACCGCATGGGTCCTAAGGAGTTAGAGGAGCGGAAGAAGCAGCTGGATGATTTGATTGATACGGGACTAATATGACACATCCTAGGGTGTCTTGATGGTATTCTAGCAAACAAAGTCTCAAGGAGAAAAATTATTTACAAGGGCCTTATATATACTTGTCAAGCTTCCAAATTGCCATTTTCACAAAATTTTCTAACCATGCAACTACATGCCATGATGCAGCTAACATATATACAATTCTAATACATATGCTTCTATCAACTAAAATGCCATATAATCTAAATGCAAACTCTTAGCAACACATTGGTTCATACCGCATCAATCAAAATATAGCCACATTGTCATTAACATAGAAAAAGGAGGAAGGAGATTTGGAGAGATCATACAATGCGATCTTCAATTTCCTTCATGCCTCGAATGTGGCGTAGTCGACCCAATGTGATAAGAGCGACAAACAAACAAACAAATATATACAAAATATATAATTCTACACTACAAAGGAAAAAACATGTTTTCGGAATTTAAAATTTTCAATATTTTATGGATTTTGTTTTTATGAAATTAAAAGACATATTTTTGAGTTTTTTCGAAATTTTTCAGTTTTTATGTATTTTTGGATTATAAATTCCCATCCCCCAATTTATTTTGGACATTGTCCTCAATATACTTGTAGGAGTAGGAATGAAACAGAAATACATGTTTTTGGATTTTTTTATTTTATGGAAATGAAGTACGAATGCAATGATATGATATAAATGAATGCATGTTCTAAGTAAATGCAATTCTATATGACATATATAACAAATAAATGTAATCTAAACTACACTAGATGATGCATTTTTTATATTAAACTATGGTCACCTATTATCAAACCTCCCCAAACCGATTTAAACACTATTTCTAGTGTAGAAAGGAATAGGTTTGGTCATTAGTGACTATGCATGAATTCAAGTCTATATGCAAATAACTATATGAATCATGTGAGATATATTAAAATGCAAACTAATCTAATCATATGAGATATATTAAAGTGCAACTATACATGAGAGATAGGGAAAGAAAGGGTCTTACAATCACGATCTCAATCAAAGCCTCCATCATCGAGGCCATCATCATCTTTACTCTCTTCTTCTTCTTCGTCTCCTCCTCTTTGATCGTTTTCATTCATGCCTTGGTTTAGGAACACAAGATGGGGTTTGTAACACTCCCATAAACCAAGTGCCTTACCAGGACCACCTAATGCATGAGAATGCTACCATCGCGATTACCCGAGGCAATGAATATCAAATAGACCATAAAAGAACGTACTTTAATAGATAAGTTTATGTGATTACATAACAAAGCCAACTCTAAAGTATAGTACAACTGTTCTAAAACCAAACTACAACTAAAGTAACAAAAGTGTTATGATAACACAGCGGAAGAATACTATCAGACTCGTGGTGACTCCATCCCCAGCTAATCCCACGCGCATCCATAATATACCTGCTAGACAACTGCTCACCACCCCCGAATGTATCGCCACAGTTTTTAAAACATTTAAACGGAGTCAGTTACTACAAAAACAATATAAGATAAACAACAGATACACAATCACAATCTCCAACACCGTCACATCACCAATCATCTGACTACACACTAAAGTGTGTAGCCTTGCCAGAAAATCCATCGCAACAGATATTCCTCACCTCCAGTGGGAGACCGCAGCCGTTCCCACCTAAGCCCCGCTCATCTCCATCGAGCGAATAACCCATGTTCCTTAATGTGCACATCCCCTTCCGTGGCGGGTTCCATAGAGGGCGAATCAAGGGCGTGAAGCCACTCCCGCAAGTGACTCCACTCAGCCGAGGACACACCTCGCAAACTACAGACAATTATACAACAACCACACTATACAATCAACAATCACCAATTCCAAATCCAATATGCTACAAACCAACAATCAATCACAATATCAATTCAAAACAATGCCAATACCAAGTACGATATAATCATCATGCCAATCAACCAATCAACCATCTTATAATCATTTATACAATAACTGAGTAGGGAAACCCTACCTGGAAAAGCAACCACCAAGATCGTCACAATCAGCTAATCAAAATCGTTCTTCAACGAAATCACCTCCTATAAACACACAATCATACAATCACAATCTAACATCAACAATACTCCCTAAAACCTCCAAATTACACAATTAGGGTTTCAACTAAAATTAATGAAACGATATAAAAATCATACTAGAAGCTTACCCACAATACAACGGTCTCAACGGCGTAACGAATACAACGATCCGACGACTCTAGACCTCGGGATTTGCTAATAACGCGCTGAATGAAATCTACGTAACTTCTTTTTCTCTTGAAAGGTTTTAGAAAAGGTGAAAAGTGATTAAAAAGAATGACGGAGTCCTTTTATACAAATCACGCGTTATTAACAAAACCCGGCTAAAATAACCCGTAAGACACACTTACTCGATCGAGTAAGTCACTTACTCGATCGAGTGCCCCTTACTCGATCGAGTGCCCAACATACTCGATCGAGTACCCATCATGTAGCCTACTGTTTCATATAAAAACATATTTACTCGACAAAGTAAGCCCTACTCGATGGAGTACCCATAGACATAGAAGACCGTAGTATTACAGTCTTCCCTCCTTAAAAAGAACTCCGTCCCCGAAGTTCAACCCGTACTCAAAAACAAACATACCCACTCGACCTGATGCAACAACGCAACAAAGACTCAAAACAAAACCTCAATCACAACTTATACCGACTCACGATATCGTATCCACCACATCATTGTCTGTCGACACTAACTCCATACACTACCAAATACCACCCACCAAAGCCGCTAGCTTCGTCTCACTAACATATTATTCACTAGAAAAATCCATTATCAAGACACTCATAAACATCAAACGGAATATTACATTCTACCACCCTTAAAAAGAACTTCGTCCTCAAAGTTTACTCCCACTCATAACATCATCATCCAACTTTCAACACTATCGAACTCATAAACATCATCATCCAACTGTCAACACTATCGAAGTACTCTCACACTCCTAAACATCACACTACTACAAGCACGGCCATGACCTTTTAACAATATCCACCACAATATAAATCCATTCTTTATTCTCCATTAAGGCTCAAACTTCCAAATCTACTACAACATGTACAACCATTAAACTCTCTTTGTCGCATCCTACTCCTCTTAAGATAAATGTTACGTCCTCGTAACTCACTAATACTAAATCATTTGCTATACTTCCCAAAATCCTCATCACCACCGCATGTCAACGATAACCGACTATAACCTCAACACCTACAACCATTCCCATATGCAGGTCTCTCTTCCTCTAACAGTTCCCATACCTCAATTCATTCGGCACACCACCTAACCTATACCACAAAATCCTTAGCCTAACCAATACTCCAACTCTTCCACATTACCGCAAAATGACATACCTCTCTATATAAAGCACCTATCACCAAAAGCATACTCACGGTCCACACTTGTTACACACACTCACACTAGATCCTCAAGTTCCTTTCTTTTATTGTCGCAAAACTCATCCATAACTTGACATGATACTAGTTCCCAACACTCTATACTCACTGTCTCAATAAAAGATTATGAATCACCTGCAGCATCCAGATCAGTATAACACATGTTCAACAAATCACTTACCATGACTATGTCAACCAATGCCTCCTCCAAAAGAAGATTACAAGTACTCCAACAACTTCTCACAACTATGCCCCATTAACATAATATCATAATACCATGACAACCACGACCACATTCGCAACTCTCTTCCATATCATAAACTACCCTCACTCCCAAGCCAAAACTAGTAAGAAACATCAATAAACAAAACAACCGTCTATATGTCCAACCGAAACTCACGGGAAGCACTAGCAAAGAAAACAACAATCTATATAACTGATCTGCACTTTTGAAAAATTGTATCGTAATCATCCCTGCTACTCCACCACAACCTATGACGGCATCGCAACACCGCCACCAACAGCTGCACCGCAGCGCGAAAATACCTGCATCACAACACGAAATACCGTGCCCATATCACCACCCGAGGCACAACAGCCACATCAATAGTCATCGCAACTTATACAATTCCCATAAACAATGACTCAGTATAACTTTCCGGACAAGAAAACTACTCAAAACCGCTTTACTAGGTCACAACGCAATATATTACATGGAATAAACAGACAAGAACCTCATGAATATCATCCATACCATTTCACGGAATAAATATATATCATGAATACACATACAAGTATAACTAGCCATGCTAGATCACCCAAACTATTACTTTTGAATATCATTCCATTAGGTTACCGTACCCAACATATATTAAAGAACATTCAGATAACAACTTTATAACTATTACACCATACCACTTCTCGTGAGTTCAGAACATCACATAAACATTTATACACATCATAGGCCCGTAATCACATCCAACTAGTCAATCCTGATCATGTAAGTTACCACTTGATAAAGGTTACCTCTCGCCCGGGCTTAACTCGTATGCCCCTCATGACACATTCTTCCATTCGCATAACCATCACCTCCTACCAAATATAACCATGCCGTTAATACTCAACTACTAGCAACCGTCTCCTATAACCACATCTTATACTCCCTCACAACTATACATATCAATCCGGTCTCTACAAAATCAACTTCTTTAGAATGGCTATCTTTCCTGCTTATCACCACCTTTAACCACAAGTGACAACACCTTAACACTACCACCGTTCGTATATCAAACCTCTTACACTCATCCCTAAATATCACGGTTTCATTCCCATCTTTGGATAGCATCCCAAATGACAAACATCAAACCCATAAACAAAATTTACCTGAACATTCATCCCAATTCTGTCTTTAATTGTAATGCCACCTAACTCACCACCAAAATCTCATATCGTACAAATACTCTACCAACTTTTACTCCCCTTAATTCCTCGAAACTCATGGCTAACATGTTGTCCTGAAACTCCTATATAACCATTAACTCACATCCTCTCATGATGCTACCACACATTTCCATGATTATTTACTTTCATGTTTCTTAACTCCGGTCCACGTTCTCCTAGTTTACTCCCCTCATTCATTTACTTTTACACTCGACAAAATCAATTATTAGTTCATCTCCTTACTCCTTGTACCTAACTCTCTAGTAATCCGGTTACCTTTTCGTTGCTCCAAAACTAAAATTTCATTACTTCATATCGGTACCTTCTCACTCTTTCTTACCATGGGTCCTGTCTCATCATTCTACTCACTCACACTTACCACTAATCAATCCATAAAATCATCGTTTACTGAGCAACTCACACCTTTTTTTTTTTTAAGAAACCAAAACTCATCTCATACCGTTAATTGCCTAAGGAAATCACACACTAGTTTCACCGCTCAATAAACCAAATTCCCAAATTGAATCTCTATCTTCAAATCCATATCGCGACATGTATCCATCTAAGTTCAATATATAGCACTCTCCTCCATCCCTCTACAACGACCTTTCATTACATATATTCTTAACCAACACAAACTAACCATCTCCCTCCATAAATCCTTACACATCTCAAGTTGCTACTATCCACATCCTTCCTTTCAATCTTTTCATTCTCACGTTCCGTAGACTTACATCACCCGCTCACCCATATTCACTTACTTTTACATTACTCAACACACCATCATATCACTCACCACATTTCACAAAACATGCTCCATGCCTCAATAAGCTTATTAACCTCCCTTTTTCTTTTCCCACTATCCATCACAACCACATATAACTCAAGTCCTCCCCACCAAACTCATACTCATCATAAGATGCTTCTCTTACATCATAAGATTGGGTAACTTACGCATCAAGACCAAGACATATGTAAAACAATGCATAAAGAAGCAAAGGAACACCCTTCAATTAAATAAGATATGCGACGAGGTAAAAATATAAGCATATGACCCAAAACAGGGGTCACTAGATCGAGTACAGGCTACTCGATCGAGTAAGGGGTACTCGATCGAGTAACAAGAGGTGCACTCGAACGAGTAAGGGCCACTCGATCGAGTACCCTACGCATTTCTTAGCACTGTCCAATTTTCGTAAAACGGTCATATCTCACTCGTTTCTTGGTCATTTTGGGCGTGTGACCTATCGTTAGAATCGTAAAAGAACAACCTAACTATTTGATTTTTTCCCTTTCAAACAACTTAAATATCAACAAAATGAGCAAAAGAGACTCGATACTTGTAAAACCATTATCCCTAACCACGTGTTACTATCTACCAAAAGCCAAACAATAACATTTATTATGCTCATATAACATTCAACTTATCAATCATGTACTACCCGCATGCTTTAACTTTATAACTTTTCGTAAAACAAACCATACTTATACATTACAAATCCTATTCCCATGTTACTAATACAACAATATTACAACTCCACTTCATCACCTAAACATATTCTTAATAACAAAATTTATATTCTCATGCAATTGCCACACTATATTTCCAATCAATTCACCCATTTCAACCACATTCTTCATCCAACATGTGCATATGAAACAACAATAAACAAATATATAGCTTTATTATATTCTTTACGCAACCAAAATCATGTATAATCATATCATATTCCCCTAATCTCATGTCACTAAGATTGCCACATTATAAATCAGTTCCACCTTACAACATGATCATCCACAACATATTACTATAGACATCTTCTTCATATTTTTCAACCATATTCACCAATCCACCACAATCATACATCCAACACTGCTATACAACATATCATCCAACATACACAATAGAACATTAGTAAACACATAACAATCCCCTGACACCCTGTAGTGAACGGTTCAAAGTTGTAGGGCGAGTTCGCGACTTTAGGACGTCTCCCAAGTCTTTGCATTAGCTCCTATCAAATCCTACCCGGGTTCATTTTATTTTCACTCTCTAGATTCATTGGGTTGATTAGTTACAGGTTCCAAAATGGTCGCTCTGATACCACTTTGTAACACCCCCATACACCAAGTGGCTTACCAGAACCACCTAATGCATGAGAATGCTACCATCTCGATTACCCGAGGCAATGAATATCAAATAGACCATAAAAGAAAGTACTTTAATAGATAAGTTTACGTGATTAAATAACAAAGCCAACTGTAAAGTATAGTACAACTGTTCTAAAACCAAACTACAACTAAAGTAACAAAAGTGTTATGATAACACAGCGGAAGACTACTATCAGACTCGTGGCAACTTCATCCCTAGCTAATCCCGCGCGCATCTACTATATATACCTGCTAGACAACTGCTCACCACCCCCGAATGGATCACCACAGTTTTTAAAACATTTAAACGGGGTCAGTTACTGCAAAAACAATATAAGATAAACAACAACAGATACACAATCACAATGTCCAACACCGTCACATCACCAATCATCTGACTACACACTAAAGTGTGTAGCCCTGCCAGAATATCCATCGCAACAGATATTCCTCACCGCCAGTAGGGGAGCACATCCGTTCTCACCTAAGCCCCACTCATCTCCATCGATCGAATAACCCATGTTCCTTAATGTGCACATCCCCTTCTGTGGCGGGTTCCACAGAGGGCGAATCAAGGGCGTGAAGCCACTCCTGCAAGTGACTCCACTCAGCCGAGGACGCACCTCGCAAACCACAAACAATTATACAACAACCACACTATACAATCAACTATCACCAATTCCAAATCCAATATGCTATAAACCAACAATCAATCACAATATCAATTCAAAACAATGCCAATACCAATTACGATATAATCATCATGCCAATCAACCAATCAACCATATTATAATCATTTATACAATAACTGAGTAGGGAAACCCTACCTGGAAAAGCAACCACCAAGATCGTCACAATCAGCTAATCAAAATCGTTCTTCAACGAAATCACCTTCTATAAACACACAATCATACAATCACAATCTAACATCAACAATACTCCCCAAAACCCCCAAATTACCCAATTAGGGTTTCAACTAAAATCAATAAAACAATATAAAAATCATACTAGAAGCTTACACACAATACAACGGTCTCATAAGCCTAAAGAACACAACGATCCGACGACTCTAGACCCCAGGATTTGCTAATAACGCGATGAATGAAAACTATGTAACTTCTTTTTCTCTTGAAAGGTTTTAGAAAACGTGAAAAGTGATTAGAAAGAATGACGGAGTCCTTTTATACTAATCACGTGTTATTAACAAAACCCAGCTAAAATAACCCGTAAGACTCACTTACTCGATCGAGTAAGTCACTTACTCGACCGAGTGCCCCTTACTCGATCGAGTGCCCAACATACTCGATCGAGTACCCATCAGGTAGCCTACTTTTTCTTCAGTTTCAACTCACACGAGTTGATGTCGGGACGCACGGATTGTAACACCCGCGAATTTTCCATTTTGACATTTATAATTTAATTAACCGTTGTATTTTTTTATTTATATTTTTTATTATTTAATCTCATTAATTTCATTTTTAAATATGATTTTTATAAATATTATATTTTTAAAGCTTAGCTTATATAAAAATAAATATTTGTGGTCGGATAGTAATAATAATAATAATAATAATAATAATAATAATAATAATAATAATAATAATAATAATAATAATAATAATAATAATAATAATAATAATAATAATAATAATAATAATAATAATAATAATAATAATAATAATAATAATAATAATAATAATAGATGACGAATGACGGATGTGTGCGTTGACTTGACTGGGTCTTCTCCTTTGACTCAGACTGGGATGACGGATTTTGTGTCTGGCCGGGTTGTCGCTGATGCTGCTCAGCATAAGTGTGATAAGTACGGGGACTTGTGTGCGGCAGCAGGTTATGGTTTCCTTCCTTTCTCTTTTTCCTCACTTAGGGAGCTGGGTTCGGATGATGTTGCCTTGCTCAAGCGGATCCAGAAATTCTCGGTATCTCAGGATGCGGGGGCTCGGGTGGCCGCTTACATTTTTACTAGACTTAGCTTTGCTGTTGCTAAGGGTGTGGGAGCCCAGATTGTCTCTCGGCTCCCCATCAATTTCATGTAAACTTTTATTTTCATTTTAATGAAAGCTGCGCGCATCCTTTTATAAAAAAAAAATAAATAATAATAATAATAATAATAATAATATTTTCCATCTAGAGTTGTTGTGGGCTTGAGACGTAATTTCTAGTGAAAGTCGACTCATTTAGAGTTGTTGGGCCAAGTATACCTTATGGACCTTTTTCCTCTTCTTTTCTTTTCACAAAGCCCTCACATAAAACCCACAACTTCATCTCCTTCACTCCTAATTTCTGAAATCTAACAACAAACTCACCACCATTGTTAAACCATCTCCACTCAACCCTAAAATCATCATATCTCACTCAATTCTTCACCAATTTCGTTCCTTTTCGCGCCATTCTCCTCCTTGTCTCGTTCTCCTTCTTTCTAAGTAAGAAAGTTGCCATCTTTCCTCATATTTCTAAATTCTCATCTTACAAGGGTGTGGATTCTTGACTTAACTCTTTCATTTTTGTGTTTAGGGGAAGATTTAGACATCCCGGAAGAGGATAGCTACATTATTAACGACTCATTAGAAGATTGAAGTGCAAAAAGGTAATGGTGATGGGTTCCTCGACATTATGTCAATTTGGATGTTTATATGTTATAGTTTGTTCACATGTGTGTTAAAGTTAGATTCTTTACATGTTTTTACTTGTTTGTTGTTGAATGGGTTTTTGTGTGGAATCTCTCTTGGTGGGTTGAGGAAGTTTCTAGTCTTTTGTATACATGGATAATTAGTGAAGAAACCGTGTTATTCATGCTTAATAATTGTGTTTAATTATGTCATGAAGTCGTTAGTTTGGAATTGTTTGAATTTGAATCAAGTCTTGTGTTTTAATCCCTCTTTTATGCTTTGATTTTACCCTTAATACTTGCATGAAGTTACTTGGGTAATATATGATGGAATTTGGATGGTAATGGTATGATAAAAATTGATTTGGGGATGAAGATGAACTTTTTGTGTCGTGCAAATCAGTGATTTGCGCAGGCTGCGCCACAGCCTGGACCAATCTTCGTAAAATGGCCGTAACTTCTTCGTTACTTGTTTGTCTGAGGCTTATGACCTACCGTTAGAACTGTAAGAGGATACGCTATCACTTCCAACTGGTTTCACGTTATTCTCAAGTCTAGAACTTAAGTTATGATCGTTTGAAGTTGACCCTTGTTGTAGTCGAGTACTAAACTTATTGTTATAGATTGGGATTTATGTTTCTTGTTGGGTATGAATCTTAACCTTTATTCTAATGCTTGTTTATGGTTTGTTGACACTTTTTTTTTATCATGGGAGCCCCCGATGTTGATTATACTCATGTAATTGTACATGTTTCACACGAATTATTTACATTATGTTTGTACAATCATTGTGTTAGTTATTTAGACCATGTTAATACTCATCTTATGATATTAAATTACAAATTAATTTAATATGGTCTAAATCTACATGCATGCAAATAAAAGAATAAAAATGGTATTAAACCATCTTAAGACAAAAATTCCTTACATTGTATAAGGTAAGTTTTGGGCACAACTCAAGGACTCCTTCCTTGATGTTGTTCTTAAGCTATGAAAATGGATGATCCTCCAAGACAACAAAAGATCACCAAAGTAGATGATCTCCTAAGGAAGCACCCAAGAATCAACCCAAAATACTACTAAAATACTAACTAGGTATATGTAGTAGTAAACCTTGTTTATTGTATATTTGATGTAATAGATAATATTATTACTTTGATAATATTATTATTTGATAAATATATGTGTTTTTGGATGTTTAAGATGGAAAAATAAGAAGGAAAATTGGTCCCTTAAAGAGAAATGCCAACCGGTTTTATGAGCAAAAGATGGACCAATATTTCCTCAAATTTTTCAACCTTACAAATGAGGTGAATAGTAGGGTATATATAGCAAAATAAAGGGAACAAATCTTAGTGGAAAATCCACTAAAAAGACACTTGTTAAAGCCTTAATAAAACTGGTCCATATGGACTACTTTTGGTCCATTTCGATTTTCGACATTTGCCCCACAAATGCTTATAAGTCTTATACAATGTGTCAATATTAACCCATTTAGCTAATTTTACAACCCCTTTTAAAATTTAATAGTTAATAGATTCTATCTCAAAACATATACACATATCGTATAAAATTAATTAATTAACAATTAATTAATAAATTCTAATCATTTATTATTTAAACATCACATAATTAAATAATAAATCTCCTTGTCCCGAGTTCGTAACCCGCCATCAAATAATACATTTATGTGACTAACTAAAAGTCAAATAATACAAGGAATTAATTATCTCGTATCTCATACAAATATTAATTTATTCTATTTGGGTGTCATCCTATAGGTGTGACCTAAAGGGATCAGCTGATCACCGCCGTCACACAACATTAATGTCAAACTCTAGTCAGCCAATCATTACCGATTAACGATGACCAGCTGACAAATAAATAAATAAATCCCTGATATTCCTTTTACGAGATTTATTATGTAAACGCACTTATTGTGGAGGACACTACTCGAACAATCTCCCACTTGTCCGACACAAGTGTGCGTTACCAATTCTCTTGACCAATAATATCTCCCACTCAATGCAAGATGTCTTTCAGGTCGTTCTTGCACGTGATCATATCATAAAGTGCTTTCCTCGATCAGGAGAATGATTGTCTGACCGGATAATCTACTATAGATCTCATCCGAGCGTGGCCAAGCATTCACAGTCATCTCTCCTCGAGTGGCCTTGAGATAAAATATGACTTAAAAGGACAATTCCGTTGACCTATTTTCTTCATTCGATAGAGATCACAATGACCCAGTATATGCTCATCGGCCTCCTTTTACGGTGCGACCTAGAACAAAAACCAAAGCCACCGGAAAATCGTACCAACTCAAACAAATATTCACCAGTCTAAAGAATTGACTCGAAGGAATAAATTGAAATCCTCGCCACGACCTAGCAACAAAAGGACTCTATAAATGGTCACTGTCCGACAAATTGTCTCACAATCTGTTTATGTAATCGACCAGCCATCACTATGACCATATGACAGTCAAACATGTCATCTATCGCCTTACAATCTAGTCACTCCGAGACGTCACCTCATTAAGTAACTAGGGACAAAATACAATGTTAATCTAGTTCACTTTAATCGGGTTCGACATTGTCACTACAACCTATTTGAATAAAAACAAAGTATATAAAATTGAGACATAAAACTGAATATAACGATAAATGTAACTTATCATATATAAAATAATAAATACAATATTTTTATTATTACATATCATATAATTTACAATAGTTCTGCATTCGTCTCTGTAGGAAATATCGGTATACTTCCATTAACATTATAAGGATTATAACGAAATTATTAATATGAAAACTAGTCATAAATGAAATTTGCATAAACAAAATAGAGAGATTATGAAATCAACCTTCGGTCCTAGCAAAATCGGCCTAAGAACAATATCGCAATGATATTTACCTATCAGTTGTACCCAAGATGATATGAGATATGCCTTTGTTCTTGCTAGAATAGATCCTTCAATTAACTGATTAATTTTTTAGGGTTTTGTGTGTATTTTTGATGAGAGTGTGCTAGGTTAAAATTAGGTTAAGAAAATGAATCTCCTACACTCTTATTATAACCTAGTTAAGAGAAGTCAAGGGGAGATATTTCTTCTCCTAAAATTCTGCCAAAACAACCGAAATAAGAGAAGTATATTCTTCTTATTTTCGGTTTATCCTCCTACCAAAATAATGAGATTAAATCTTCTTATTTTTGGTAGTTTACAAAATGTATATAAAGTGTATAATTAATTGTCATTTATTTTATTCCGTATTAACAAGTCTACACACAACAGCTTGCAGTTGATTTATTAATACGGGTCAGTAATAATTTATTATGACAATATCGTATAATATATACTTTAACTATAAATATCGAATATTTATAATTTGCTAATTAAATATAACCGATTACATTTAACTATGAATTAACATCTTAATTCGTTCAAGCTTACATTATATACATTAATTAAATATAACTTATTATATTCAATTTACGAATTGACAGTTAATTCGTCTCAGCTAATATTATTTAATCGGCATTAAATAATCGTCTCATCATTACATTGACTAACTGTTTAGTCATATAAGGCATCAATGTGATTACATTTCCATAATCACATCTCTCATACACATCCTTTAGGTGTGACTTTTAGGGACCAGTTGATCACCGCCATCAGTATGATAATAACGTCAAACTTTCTAGCAAGCCAACCGTTATTAGGTAATCGTTAATCAACTGATAAAATACGAAGTATACCCTTGTGAACCTATAAGAGATTTATAAATGTTATCACACTAATTTGTGGAGGACACAAGCTCCAACAAACTCCCACTTGTCCTCACAAGTGTATGTGCGATAACCGATTCTCATATCAAGAGTGGTTTCCCCGAGTAGAGAGTAACTTAACTGATAAACGAATCATCATTCGAGCATGGCCATGCATTTCAGTTACAACTCCTCGAGTGGCCCTGAGAAATAACTATTCCTGATAAGGGTTGGATATTTTCTTCAACTCGAATCCTGCAGATGTAAGCACAGTAAGAAATGACCCAGAAAAAATCTACTTAGTCTCCAGTTACGGCAGACCATGAGAAAGAAACCAAAGTCACCCAAAAACTACCTTAATCTCAAGAGACAGTCGATAGTCAAAAGAATCGACTCTAGGAACACAATGGACGTCCAATCCACGACCTGGCAACGAATGTTTTTAAACATTTAGGACTCCATTACGTTGTCACCAAAAATTTGTCCTACGAGGTATCGTTATAATCTCGCATCTATGATCGATCAGTCAACCGTTTGACTTATGGCTCGTTGAACCCACCATCAATCGACTGCACAATATAATAGCCAGAGTTATCAGCTCATTAAGGCGATTACAGACCAAAACAAATATAATGTAATTCAGTTCACTTTGTGGCGTTCATTGTTGTCGGTACAATCCACATGAAAAACAAAATATTATAAAAACGTTGAAGTTATAAATAGTATATGAAAAAAGATAATGTATCAAATCTATAATCAACTACTACAGCTCAGGAACACGTTTAATTCCCATGGAAATAACGTGCCCTTCATGCTTATCAAAATTCAACGGTTTAGTGAGAGGGTTCGCGATGTTATCATCCGAAGCTATCTTGTCGATCACTATCTCTTATTGCTCCACGTAATCACGGATCAGGTGAGCTTTCCGATGTACATGTCTAGATTTGTTGCTAGACTTAGGCTCCTTAGCCTGGAAGATAGCACCTCTATTGTCACAATAGATGGTGATCGGGTCATTCAAACTAGGAACTATCGTAAGTCCTTGTAAGAATTGACGCATCCATATAGCTTCCTTTCTTTGCTTCGAAGCGGCATAGTACTCGGATTCAGTGGTAGAATCTGCTACAACATCCTGTTTGGAACTCTTCCAGCTGACCGCAGCACCATTAAGAGTGAAGACGAACCCGCACTGAGATTTTGAATCATCTCGATCCGTTTGGAAGCTAGCATCTGCGTAACCGATTGCGCATAGCTTAGTATCACCTCCATAAGTCAATACCCTATCCTTAGTCCTCCGTAAGTACTTAAGGATGTTTTTAACAGCTATCCAGTGTGTTTCACCTGGATTCTCTTGGTACCGACTCGTCATACTCAATGCATATGCCATGTCTGGACGTGTGCATATCATGGCATACATGATTGATCCTATTGCAGATGCATAAGGAACACGACTCATGCGCTCAATCCCTTCAGGCGTCGTGGGTGACTGAGACTTGCTCAACTGCATCCCAGATGTCATTGGAAGGTTCCCCTTCTTGGAGTTGGTCATGCTGAACCTTTCAAGAATCTTATCCAAATGAGACTCCTGACTCAATGATAACGTCCGTCGTGATCTATCTCGATAGAGACGGATTCCCAATATGCGTTGTGCCTCATCCAGATCTTTCATCTGGAAATGGTTCTTCAACCATCCTTTAACAAAAGATAAGAGAGGAATGTCATTCCCAATTAAGAGTATGTCATCGACATACAATATCAAGAAAACAATCTTGCTCCCACTCGACTTCATATATAATCATGGTTCCTCGACCGATCGAGAGAAACCATACTCTTTTATCACCTGGTCGAAACGATGATTCCAACTCCGAGAAGCTTGCTTAATTCCATAAATGGAACGCTTAAACTTGCACACTTTCTTAGGATTCTCAGGATCTATAAAAACCTTCGGGTTGCACCATGTTCAACTCCTCCTCCAAATAACCGTTTAAGAAGGTGAATTTCACATCCATTTGCCAAATTTCATAGTCATGAAAAGCGGCAATCGCTAAGATGATCCGAATGGAACGCGGCATAACTACGGGTGCAAAAATTTCATCATAATGGAATCCGTGCACTTGAGTGAAACCTTTTGCCACTAGTCGTGCCTTATAGGTATCTGGTTGCCCGTCTACAGAATGCTTTATTTTATAAATCCATTTGCACTGTAGAGGTTTTACCTTATTAGGTAAATCAACTAGATCCCATACGTCATTCTCATACATGGAGTCCATCTCGGATTGCATGGCTTCAAGCCATAGCTTTGAGTCGGAACAGGTCATGGCACCTTTATAGGTAGCGGGTTCATTACTCTCTAGGAGCAAAACGTCACTCTCCTCGACCATACCAATGTATCTGTCCGGAGGATTAGAGACTCTACCCGGCCTCCTAGGTTCCTGAGGAATGTTAACCATATCATCAGTTGGAGGAACAACTTCCTCCATCTGTTCCTCGGTTGTTGGTTCTTGAATCTCCGACAGCTCGAAGGTTCTATTACTTGTCTTGTTCTCGAGAAATTCTTTATCTAAGAACGTCGCACTAGCCGCAACAAAAACTCGTTGTCCGGTAGGCGAATAGAAGTAATGACCAAACGTTCCTTTTGGATAACTAATAAAGTATGTCTTGACCGATCGCGGGCGGAGCTTATCCTCGTGTCTCCACTTGACATAAGCCTCGCAGCCCCAAACCCGAATAAAGTACAAGTTAGGGACCGTTCCCTTCCATATTTCATATGGAGTCTTGTCAACAGCTTTAGTCGGACTTCGGTTAAGTATAAGAGCAGCTGACAAAAGATCAAAACCACATAATGAATCAGGTACTACCGTGTGACTCATCATGGATCGAACCATATCAAGTAATGTTCGATTTCTCCGTTCGGACACACCATTTAATTAAGGTGTTCCAGGTGGAGTTAACTGTAAAACGATTCCACAGTCTTTAAGGTTTTGATCAAACACATTTGAAAGATATTCGCCACCCCGATCTGAACGGAGTGCTTTAACCTTTCTACCCAGTTGGTTCTCAACCTTGTACTGGTATTCCTTGAATTTCTCAAAGGACTCACTTTTATGCTTCATTAAGTAGACATATCCGTATCTACTCAAATCGTCCGTGAAAGTGATAAAATATCTATAGCCATCTCTAGCGGTAATTGACATAGGTCCACAAACATCAGTATGTATGAGTCCTAATAGGTCACTAGCGCGCATTCCAACACCTTTGAAGGAAAGTCGAGTCATTTTGCCAATGAGACATGATTTACAAGTGCCATATGTAGAAAAATCAATTGCGGGAATAGTCCCATTATCGACGAGTTTCTTTACACGTTTTTCATTTATGTGTCCCATTCGACAATGCCATAGATAGGTTTGATCTTTGTCACCAACCTTTAATTTCTTATTATTCACGTGTAATACTTCCGTGGTTTGATCTAAGATATAACTTCCATTCATGGAAACTGCTTTGCCATAAATCATTTCATTAAAAGAGAAAATACAGCTATTATCCTTTATTGAAAATGCAAAACCGTCTTTATCGAGTACGGAAAAAGAAATAATGTTCTTAGACAAACTGGGTACATAGTAATAGTTATATAAAAATAACTCAAAACCACAAGGGAGTTGGATTACGTATGTTCCCTTCGAGACTGCAGCAACTCTAGCTCCATTCCCGACTCGCAGGTCCACATCACCCTTTCCGAGAGGTGTGATGTTTTTTAGACCCTGCAAATGATTACATAGATGAGAACCACAACCAGTATCAAGTACCCAAGTTCCGAAACTTGCATGGTTAATCTCAATCATATGAATATAAGATGACATACCAAAAGGAACGACGCGGCCTCCTTTTATGTCCTCATGGTACACGAGACAGTTCCTCCTCCAATGTCCAGTCTTGTGACAATGGTGGCACTCAATGTCACCGCCCTTGCTCTTTGCCTTGCCCTGTGAGCCACTAGTCTCACCAGGCCCACTCTTACCGTTTCCTGGCTTCTTGAACTTTGGCTTACCTACAGTTAGGTCGCCTGGAGCTTTGCCCTTACCTTTATTCTTGTTGGAAATCATGAGAATATCCTGCTTCATGCTCCCACTCAATTTCATATCCTTCTCGGTCTGTACGAGAAGTGAGTGTAGCTGATGAGGACTTTTCTTCAAGTCATTCATGTAGTAATTCGCCCTGAAAAGGGCAAAACCATCATGAAGTGAATGAAGCATTCGGTCAATGACTATGCTCTCACTGATTTTGCAATCAAATGCCTCTAATTTCTCGACATTCTCAATCATGTTAAGAATGTGTGGGCTAACCGGTTGGCCCTTCTGGAGTTTCGCATCAAAGAAGCGACATGTATGCTCATAAGTAACGATTCTCGGTGCTTTTGAGAACTCATTAGTGAGCGTGGTGAAAATCTTGTTTGCACCTTGGGCAATGAAGCATCTCTGCAAATTGGTTTCCATTGCAAAGATGAATACGTTCTTTATCGCACCCGCTTCCATGACGAAATCACTATAAGCAAGTGACTCGTTAACTCCTGCATTGGGGCCTGGGTTTACCGGTATTGGCTCAGTTAAATACTTGAGCTTACCGTCAGCAATGGCAGCATTCCGTAGTGCTGCCTCCCAGTCCGCAAAGTTGGACCCATCATTCTTCAGTCGTGTGAACTGATTCATGTTGTCCATAAAAACTTTAAGCCAGGGCTCGCGTCCAAGTGTGGCACTTGGCATTGGGATTTCGTTATTTCCAGCCATTTGTTGTAACAGTATTATCAAAATAAACGTATTCTACACTGCGAAAAGAAGAATAAAATAATAAGCATATGCATCGTTATGATTTTAAGTCTTAATGCAAAACTGTTATAAGCGAAGACTCAAGCATTTATACAATTGACCTCCCGCAAGAATTATATAAATAATCCCAAGACTCAATTATTTGTAAATTGATAAGCCAACCTTTTGGCTAATTCTACTATTAGAATTCTTGGTCGATAAATTTCTGTAAATTCTATCTTTAGTCCATCATAATCACGAGAAACTCTTCGGACTATAATGTTGACATACACTAAGTCAATACAAACTACTTACCCAACGTAGAAGGGGTCATATTATGCCTACCGACGAAGAAGGGATTCATAGTTGTTTGCTCTTATAAAGACTAGTCTCAATTTCCGTTTTAGAGGAAGATCCCATCAACTTTATTTTAATTCATTTTAAGTAAACTAATATCTAGCATGCGTGAATGAATAAACTAAGGTGATGGCTTAAACTGAGTGACATCTGTATGTCTATAAAAACTAACATACAATCTATACGAGTCAATTTTCATGTATTTTAGTAGGTGGTTTGGTTTTGGGCAGAATATGATACATTAACTATCATGTGAAAGAAAAGCAATAAAATCGGTAAAACGTAAAACAAAATAAAGTCCTAGTGTGGCCTATCTACCAAAATGAACATTAAATACAATTTTGGAATCCATCCTTGGACCCGAGAAGCTTGTCTTGATGTTCCATCTTGGTCCATGTAGCGGGAGTGAGCTCCAATCTCCATCATTAGTCTTCTTTAATAGTACAATTTAAAATTACATGATAAACCTTACATTCTAATTTCAAAACCGTAATAAATAAAGAAAAACAAACGGAGATACGAGATCTCAAATTACATTAAAAATTATGTTTCCATCATTACAAAAACATAATTTAACTAAGGCCACACTAGGTATTACAAATTACAACCGATTGCAAAAATACGTAAATAAATCCATTCAACGATTCATTCAACAACAAAAAAATGCATCAACTAAAAAAACAATTAAACATACAAGACATAATTCTTTAATTATGTAGATTAATTTCTCAAACCACCTATTTAAATGATCAAATTAAGTGACAATTCCTCAATTAATCACATTGATTTCAATCTTAATTCACATTAAACTTGTAATATGAATTAATTCAATATTATTTTAAACCTCTTTAAAATAATTAGATATCTTAATATGTGAACCTTTTCACAACAATTAATAATACATTAAAATGTGTAATTATAATTATTGGCCAAAAACAACAATAAAAGAAAAAAAAAATTCTTTAAAATTTTGCTCTCGTCAAACAAAAAAACGAGGAAAAATTGTTCCTTTTTTTTCTGGTGCTCACGGCTAAAAGCATAAAAAAACAGAAACCTTTTTTTTTATTCACGGCTAAACAGCCCAAACAAAAAAAAAAAAAATTTTTTTTTCTCGGCTAAAACACAAAACCGAAAGGGAAAAAAAACAGAAACTTATTTTTTCTTTGCATTCGGCACAATGCCCTAAAACAAAAAATTAGATGAACAAATTGTTTATAGTTTCTATTAGAACAAGATTGGCATAATTACCTTTTAATTTAAACATGTAAATTAATGAAACATGATTCTAAATAACGATTTAAAACCATTTATGCCAAAAACTACATAGCAAAAACAATTTATCAACAATGAAACAATCTCCATTTACATTTTAATTTAATCCTCATTAAATCAAACATCTACAAATTCATCATGTAATCATTTTAACTTATTAAAACAATAAAATGAATGAATCAAAATGGAAATAAATCATCAAAAACAAGAACAAAACTCGGCTGGAAAAAAAATTCTTCTCGGCAAAAAAAAAATTTTCAGCCGAAATTTTTTTTTTTCTTTCGAAATCCTTTTGTTTAAATTCACGTATGAAATTCATCAAAAATAATTTTGTGGCCTTGGCTCTGATACCACTTGTAGGAAATATCGGTATACTTCCATTAACATTACAAGGATTATAACGAAATTATTAATATGAAAACTAGTCATAAATGAAATTTGCATAAACAAAATAGAGAGATTATGAAATCAACCTTCGGTCCTAGCAAAATCGGCCTAAGAACAATATCGCAATGATATTCACCTATCAGTTGCACCCAAGATGATATGAGATATGCCTTTGTTCTTGCTAGAATAAATCCTTCAATTAACTGATTATTTTTTTAGGGTTTTGTGTGTATTTTTGATAAGAGTGTGCTAGGTTAAAATTAGGTTAATAAAATAAATCTCCTACTCTCTTATTATAATCGAAATAAGAGAAGTCAAGGGGAGATATTTCTTCTCCTAAAATTCGGCCAAAACAACCGAAATAAGAGAAGTATATTCTTCTTATTTTCGGTTTATCCTCCTACCAAAATAATGAGATTAAAGCTTCTTATTTTTGGTAGTTTACAAAATGTATATAAAGTGTATAATTAAATTGTCATTTGTTTTATTCCGTATTAACAAGTCTACACACAACAGCTTGCAGTTGATTTATTAATACGGGTCAGTAATAATTTATTATGACAATATCGTATAATATATACTTTAACTATAAATATCGCATATTTATAATTTGCTAATTAAATATAAGCGATTACATTTAACTATGAATTAACATCTTAATTCGTTCAAGCCTACATTATATACATTAATTAAATATAACTTATTATATTAAATTTACGAATTGACAGTTAATTCGTCTCTGCTAATATTATTTAATCGACATTAAATAATCGTCTCATCATCACATTGACTAACTGTTTAGTCATATAAGGCATCAATGTGATTACATTTCCATAATCACATCTCTCATACACATCCTTTAGGTGTGACTTTTAGGGACCAGTTGATCACCGCCATCAGTATGATAATAACGTCAAATTTTCTAGCAAGCCAACCGTTATTAGGTAATCGTTAATCAACTGATAAAATACGAAGTATACCCTTGTGAACCTATAAGAGATTTATAAATGTTATCACACTAATTTGTGGAGGACACAAGCTCCAACAGTCTCAACCCCATTGAAACTACATGACTATCATGTTTAGCCTGAGACATAGGCTTGGTTAAAGGATCAGCGATGTTGTCAGCTGTCCCAACCTTACAAACTGTGATTTCTTTCCTTTCGATTAAATCTCTAATTACATGAAATTTCCTAAGTACAAGCCTAGACTTGTTACTAGACATGGGCTCTTTTGCTTGAAAAATTGCCCCACTGTTATCACAATACAAAGTGATAGGATCCTCGGCGGTAGGAACTACCTTCAGTCCCTCTAAAAATTGCCTAATCCAAACAACTTCCTTTGCAGCTTCAGAGGCTGCAATGTACTCAGCTTCCGTTTTAGAATCAGCAGTCACAGACTCCTTGAAACTTCGGCAGCAAACCGCCTCTCCGTTCAACAAAAAGACAAAACCAGCCTGGGATTTCAAATCATCCCTATCGGTTTGGAAACTGGGATCCGTATAACCTCTTATACGTAATTCAGATTCTCCTCCTAACACTAAGAATGAATCTTTAGTCCTTTTCAAGTACTTTAGAATATTCTCGACGGCTATCCAGTGACTCTCACCTGGAGTTTTATGAAAACGACTCGTCATACTCAAAGCATACGAGACGTCATGACAAGAACACATCATAGCATACATGATCGACCCAACAGCGGAAGCATAGGGAATCGATTTCATGCGTTCAATATCCTTAGGCTCAGTAGGACACTATGACTTACTCAAAGTGATCCCACTGCCCATAGGTAGAAAACCTCTCTTGGAGTTTTTCATATTGAATCGGTCAAGAATCTTATCGATATAGGCTTCTTGACTCAATGCTAATATCCTTTTGGATCTATCCTATAGATCCGGATACCCAAGATGCGCTGAGCTTCTACCAAATCTTTCATTTGGAAGTGATTTCCTAACCACTTCTTAACAGAAGAAAGCATATCTACATCATTCCCAATGAGTAATATGTCGTCCACATAAAGAAGTAAGAAAACAACTTTACTCCCACTAAACTTCATATATAAACATGGTTCCTCAACACTTCGAGAAAAACCATTCTGTTTAATAACAAGATCAAAACGATGATTCCAACTCCTTGACGCTTGCTTAAGACCATAAATGGATCTCTTAAGTTTGCATACTTTGTTAGGATTTTTAGGATCCACAAAACCCTCAGGTTGTAGCATGAACACTTCCTCTTCCAGAGACCCGTTTGGGAAAGCGGTTTTGACATCCATTTGCTGTTGGAATATGTGTCCTCCGACAATAATGCGATCACAACTTTCGATCATGATGATCACATGTTTAAGTCTCATTTTAAAGAATACAATTGGGAAGTAATATTTTACTGTCAACTGGTCCACACATATCGGTAATGATTGGCTGAATAGAGTTTGACATTACTGTCGTGCGACGGTGGTGACCAGTTGATCCCCTTAGGTCATACCTATAGGGTAACACTCTTAATTGATCATTTAATTGATCGTATGACGATACGGGTCAATTAAATTACTTAAAATTGACGGACGATTTTGGAAGTAATATTTACGTGTCTCATTGAAATTTGATTAAATAAGATACGGTCTAAGTAATCAAATTGTTTTATTACTTAGATTAAATTATTGTTTAAGGAAACAATTGCATTTGAAAGAATAAATTATTAAAAAAAACAAAATGTTGTGATTTATAATTGGTAAATTATTTTGGTACAAGTAATTATGAATTACTAAGTCGATTTTGTATATGACGTATTTTTATTAATGCGTTGATTTTTAATATGTTAAAAATACATAACAATTTTATGTGACATGTAACATATGACAAATTGACAATTTGACAAAGATAAAATGGAGTCCATTTTATCCATGTTAACCGAAATAATGGGTATTAGGAAAATATATTATGTTAATTAAGTGAGGGGTAAGCATAATCATTTTGCCTAATACTAGCCATGCAACCCTACTTGCTCTTGTGAAGACCACCTTGTGCATGCATTGGCTCCCTTTCCTTCCCCATTCCACCCGGTTTTAAGAGGAGAAAAACCATGGGTTTTTCTTATCTTTTTACCATATACACTACTAATAGTTAGTGTATCAATTATTCATTACAACACACATCTAAAATAAGAATTTTAGAAAGATAAAATCTTCCTTCTCCTCCCTCTCTCTTAACCGAATTATTGAGAGACCAAATAATATTTTGGGTCAATTTTTATACAAAATTAATATTGTTCTAGTAATAATAATATTAATTTTATTAAGTTGTTATCTTGGGTATAAAACCTTGGGAGGGATTCTCTACTTGAATCCTTGTTCATCCACTTAAGGAAGCTCAAGAACAAGTGAGTAGGTGAACTCACTTGTGCCCATATAAACCGAAATATCAATGTGAGATGATGATTTCTTCTTTAATTATATTATTGTTTACATGCATAAGATCATCTTTTAATTTTATGACTAAATTTAAATTATAACATTATGAATATGTTGAGTTAAGAGATATAGATTTCTAACAAGCGGCATCATGAGCCTTGGTTGTTTGCATGCAAATCGGTTATGGTTTTTCCGAGTTATACAATTAACATATAAAACTTGTAAATTTGTGTTATTATCAAATATCACGAAATAATTTATGCATGTTAAAGTTTCTGATCCTAAAATATATTTAGGATATTTTGGTTAATTTATGGATTTTTATTGTTCATCTTATATAATAATGGCATTAAAAATGTGATTTTATGATTAAAATATCATTTTCGGACTAAAATTAGCTAAACTTCGAATTTCATAGTGGTTTTTGGATATGTTTTCACATATATTTTTTTCGATGACCTGTAAATTGTCATAATTGTTGGAGTTCCTATGCTCGAAATATGGATTTTTCATGATTAAAATCGAATTTAAATGAAAAACAGGTTAATATGAGATAAATTTCGAATCTGGTCATAAAAATGTAGTATGTTGTCACATGCAATTTTACAAGATGTGTATAAAATAATAGACTATATTGAAGTCTTTATGCATGATTTATGAATTTTTGATGAAAAATAGCATAAATAGTGACTTAATTAGTGAATAATTGCTAAAACATACTCCATGACTAAGGAAAAACGTCATATGTTGCATTTTATTACCCATTTCAGATATAAAATTGAAAAGTTGATAAATATAATTTTTCTCATGTTTTTATGATTATATTTGTTAAAATCCTATAAACCGCAACATTGTTTTTCCGGATATATTTCGAAATTTTAACCTAAGTTTTTGAACATTATGAGTATCATGGTATTTTTCCAGAATGTTCATGAGTTTAAATTTCAAATTTTGAATTTATTTGAAATTTTTGTGATATATTTGAAGTTTATGGCATTTTTATTATAATTTTAGGTCCATTAATGAACAATTTTAAGAAATATGAGTTAATTATAGTCAAATAGTTAGTGGAGACTAATTTTGAGTCCTAAGAGGTTAGGGTAACTAAGTTGTGCATAAATATGAATTTATGTAACTTATTGTGATTTTAAAACGTTGAATCACGCAAATCCGTAAAAACCGTAAAATATACGATATTGGCTCCTTAAAGGCGATTTAGCATAAAATTGGGCATGTTCATACATATTATAATGCTGCAGTTTATTTATGATTGTCATAATTTTATTTTATGTAATTTTTGAATTATGTAATTTACTTAGTATGGCGTTAGTTTTTAATTGGTATTACCCGAAATGTATGGGAATATCGATTCGGTTGTAATTTATTGTGATCTCGTATCACCGTTTTGTAATTTAATAGAATTATTTTATTTTATTTTAATTACAAATGTATAATAGGAAATCATGTAATTTGTTATGTAATTTATTTATTCCGGAGTTCCTTGAAGACGGTGTCACTCAAGAAGGCGATACATAAAGACGGTGTTACCTCGAGATGCGTGCTAAAACCGAAGTTCAAGGGGCCAATGGAGTTGGTTTCCGAATATGTAATAGTTAATTAGATTTTCTATTTTAGGAAGGCCATACTAGGATTTATTTTATGTTTTGCATTTTATTTATTTGTTGCATGCATCGCTAAATCGCCATAACTAAAACATGCATTGTCATTTTTATCGAGTATATCGACCGTGTCTATTAGAATTATCGTAGTTCACCGCTTTAGTTCACTTAAAACGTGATAGATAATAAATTGACATGACCTCTCGCTAAAACAATCAATTGACACATAGCCTTACCAAATAGTAGAAACCATGAAAACCTATTTCGCGAGGGAGTGCACTCGGCCCTACCGGGGTACAAACCTTGTTACGTAGGGGAAGTGGGTGATAAATGTCTATCCACCGAATTTATGTTAATAAAGGGTATTTCGGCACACCGTGCCCTAGTTGATATGAGTTTGCATTATGGACACATTTATTCGAAATTTGGGTTGTACTCAACGAAAGTATTCACGACGATTTCCGGATGTGTTTCGGGCTAGAGAAATATTAATGTAATTTTATCAACCAAGAGTTCTAAAAGTAGAATCGATTAAAAGGTTAATCCACCGAGTTATGTTAATAAAGGGTATTTCGCCACACCGTGCCCTAAGTTAATATGAATTTGGGTCTTGGAATCATTTATCAAGTTGGGTAGAGGTCACTTGATAAATGCGATAAAACTTGTTTAAATTTATTTTACGAGTATTATTATATTGAAAACGACATATGTTTTTATTCCTTCTATGTTTTGTTTTGTAGACCGCTTTTATTTCTCATAACAAATGGCAAATCCAAACACCAACGCCACACCTCTCACTAATACTTCATGGCTCCGATCCTTCATGGATCGTTGTAAACTTGAAAAGAATGGGTCAAATTTCGTCGATTGGGATGCCCAACTCAAACTAGCCGCCCAAGGTGACGACAAGCTTCGTTACCTTACCGAGGCCTCTCCACCCGAACCTAACACTAGGTCGACCGCCGCCACTAGAGAAGCTTATGAGGGTTACCATAAGGAGTCCGCCGCAATGAAAAATGTGTTGATCTTTGCGATGGAGGCGGATCTCCAAAAGAGAGCCTTTAAAATGGCACCGCTAATGAAATCTACTCCAAGCTTGTGACAATGTTCTCACAAACTCCGCGGATCGTCCAATATGAGGCGGCCGCGGCATTCTTTGATCTCGACTTCAAAGAGGGCCAAAAGGTTAGCCCTCATGTGCTCAAATTAATGGAGCTAGTCGAGACTTTGAAGATTCAAAAAGTTGAAATCCCCAAAGAACTCATTGTAGATAGGATTCTATACTCCTTATCCAAAGTCAACGCATATATTCAATTCCGGGTGAATTTTAACATGCAAGACAAGGACGTGTCTCTTGAAGAATTGCACAAGTTACTTGTGCAAGCCGAAAGAGACATGGGGTTAAATGTGAACCCACCTAAGGATGTGCTTAACATTAGCACCAAAAGCAAGGGGAAGTTCAAAAAGAATGGGAAGAAGGGTAAGAAGCAAGCTCCCACTTTCACCAAAGCTAAGACTTATGAAGCTAGCACTTCCAAAATCAAGAAGGGTCCTCTTGATAAATGCCATTATTGTAATGGTGTTGGACATTGGAAAAGAAATTGTTCCAAATACCTTGGTGATATTAAGGCTGGAAAGATCACTCCAATAGGTAAATGACTATCCTTTGTTTTATGTTTCTAATTCAACTATGGTATTCTGATACAAAGTTATGATAATGTATCCCCTTTTTATTGTAAATAGGGCCTCCACCAAGCAAGGACAAGGGAAAAGAAAAGCAAGCTTGAGAAACCATCGAGAAGCTAGGAATAGCTTCCATGAAGCTTCGCTTTTTTATTGTCTTATTTTATTTATGCTTTGGATTTTAGAACCTATTGATTTCCGTGTTCGACATGGAAGTGTATTTTGGATATTGGTTGTATTTTGGATAATGGTGGCTTGGTTTGCAACCCAAGTCACCCATTTTATCATTTTTATCCTTGTTCTAAAATTCGTCTTTACATGCTTGCTCATAGAAACATATGATTATTCACTTAAAGTGATCTAATAGACAACTATAATGATGGGATTCATTATATGTCCACAAGCTAAAGACTTGTGTATGATCATTTACAAAGTGATATTGAGTTAATGAAATCTCTTAAAGGAAAGTTAATCACTAAGTACACTTACGAAATCTAAAACAATTAGTCAAACTATGAGATAGTTCTCCTTATACTTCAAAAATCATTATTTGTGTCTCATATGCTATCTTTGAATCTCTAGTGTATTTATTCTAAACATAGAGTGGGAGAAAAATGAGGACACAACACCAAGATAAATTTGTGTACTTGTGTAAATGAGATCTACGCAAGGGAAAATGATTTGAATAAAGGTATATCTATTTATATAGTATACCCAATAGATGAGATCTATGGTCTCGAATAGATCTACATGACAAAAGAGACCAAGTGAAGTAATCAAAAGAATATTTTCTCAAGATAACTACACGAGGAGACCAAAAGAAAGTTTTGGAAGAAAAATGACTAATGTAGTCTTAACTGACTAGTTTATGATATCTTTGACCAATAGTTTCAATATTGATATTTACTTAAGAGCCTAAATGAATTAAAGTTACACACTAGAAAATAAATGTGTAACATGACTAAAAGTTTCAAATGTTGATATGCCGATATCCACAAGAGCTAAGCTAAGTATTAATTACTTAACCTCATTATGAAAATGAAATGGTTAAACCTCCTTCCGAAAAGGGTATTTTGAAGGACGTGTATTAGATATAAATCACATTGAATCTAATGACATTGCCGCGCATCATTATAAGATGAATGAGTTAGAGATTAAAATCTCTTTCCATAAGGTTGAAGATTGAAACCTTTTCAAAATAGGTATTTTGAAAGGATATGATGGGAATATATATGGTTTTATCTTCATAACTTAGCAAAGGAAAATATATTTCAGTTCTTGAAATGTCTTAATTGAGTAGTCAATTGCGAATCATGTGGAATTAAGTGGGAGTTGGAAATTATCGTGTGAAGACATGGAATTTAGTGGGAGCAATCATCTTATAGAATTTATAACTCACTAACTCATTGAGAATGACGAGCTAATACTTTCCTTCACAAAGAAGTATTTGAGTTTTCAATTTTGGATGAAAATGGACTATGATGAATCAAATTACATCATGAGATGTTGGATAAGTATTGAGATATACACATCGAATCAACGAGGATCATATGTTATTCATGTCAATGAAAATGGAATTGTCATTAGCAGTCATGGTCGTTCATTGAACCCAAGAATGGTTGATCTCATGATTATTAGTTACTAATGTTTCCGCCATTAGAATAATCATGCACATGTCCAATAATAAATCATATGTATAAGAGCATGATGATTCATTGGCAAGCCATAAAAGAATCGTCGTGTATTCTCGAGGAGAATCCGATGAGCGATTTCAGTGTTGGACTGAACACTCTGTTATATGTCAAGAGGTTGCACATATTAAAGAAAATCCGAACACGCGTAAGGATTTATGATAATCCTAAGCTTTTCAGCTAAAAGGAGAAATTAGAATTTTGGAAAAGTACTTAGTTGAAGTAAGAAGTTACTCAAAACTAGTATTTCCTAATTTGCTAGGACTTGTGAGAAGTGCTAGGCTAATCTTCTTCACAAATTGTTGCAAGACTCTGCAAAACATTTACCTAGTGCATTATGAGTGGATGGAGTACTTGATCAGTGCAAGTTGAATCATTCACCGCAAATTCATTGGTTATGTGATAATCGACAGAAAAGTTCTTTCAAGATAAAGAACCCGATCCGAGGTTAGGAACCCATATGTGTACTTGGTAAGGTTCATGCTATGAGAGATAACATGAACGTAAAGGAAAATGCGATTATAAGAAGTTTGAACACATGGACACGTGGTATGTTAAACTTCTATTGCAATCAACAAGTGTTTACACACTTACGACATGCATCACAAGGTTGTAATATGGTATTGACTACCCGAATGTGATGTCGACATTTGTCGTTTGAGTTATTATTAACTCACCTTATACTTTGTTACATCCAACGGGTTGTAAGACAATTGAACCCCGTTTAAGTGAACACGGATTAGCATTGTATTCGCCCATAGTTACTTACATGAGGTGACGTCTCGAAGTGACTAGAATGTGATGCGATTGATGGCAAGTTCAAGTGTCATGGAGTCATATGAGAATGACTAGTCGATCACATAGGCAGACTGTTAGGAACATTTTGTCGGGCATTATGACCGCTTATAGAGTTCTGGGAAATTTATATAGCCAGGTCGTGGCGAGAGCTACTATAGTATTCTAATGAGTCGATCCTTTTGACTAAAGACTATTCACCTAAGATGGCACAGTTTCAGATTAACTTTGATTTGTGTTACTACGACCTTCGTAAATGGGGTCAAATGGGCATATTTTGGGTTATGATGGCTGTGGCTAGTCGAAGGGAATGAGTGCGATAGGAATTGTCCACCCCTAGTAAGGGTTATAACAATATCTCAGGGCCACTCGAGGAGTAATGAACTGGAAATGCGTGGCCACGCTCGGAGGATATCCATGGTAGATAAATCCGGTCACTCAGTTATTCTCCAGATCGAGGAAACCACTCTCGATATGATCACTTGCAAGTACGACCTGAAAGACACCTTGCATTGAGTGGGAGATAGTAATAGGACAAGAGAATTGGTGACGCACACTTGTCGAGGACAAGTGGGAGATTGTTGGAATATGTGTCCTCCGACAATAATGCGATCACAACTGTCGATCATGATGATCACATGTTTAAGTCTCATTTTAAAGAATACAATTGGGAAGTATATTTTACTGTCAACTGGTCCACACATATCGGTAATGATTGGCTGACTAGAGTTTGACATTACTGTCGTGCGACGGTGGTGACAAGTTGATCCCCTTAGGTCATACCTATAGGGTAACACTCTTAATTGATCATTTAATTGATTGTATGACGATACGGGTCAATTAAATTACTTAAAATTGACGGACGATTTTGGAAGTAATATTTACGTGTCTCATTGAAATTTGATTAAATAAGATACGGTCTAAGTAATCAAATTGTTTTATTACTTAGATGAAATTATTGTTTAAGGAAACAATTGCATTTGAATGAATAAATTATTATAAATACAAAATGTTGTGATTTATAATTGGTAAATTATTTTGGTACAAGTAATTATGAATTACTAAGTCGATTTTGTATATGACGTATTTTTATTAATGCGTTGATTTTTAGTATGTTAAAAATACATAACAATTTTATGTGACATGTGACATGTGACATATGACAAATTGACAATTTGAAAAAGATAAAATGGAGTCCATTTTATCCATGTTAACCGAAATAATGGGGTATTAGGAAAATATATTATGTTAATTAAGTGAGTGGTAAGCATAATCATTTTGCCTAATACTAGCCATGCAACCCTACTTGCTCTTGTGAAGACCATCTTGTGCATGCATTGGCTCCCTTTCCTTCCCCATTCCACCCGGTTTAAGAGGAGAAAAACCATGGGTTTTTCTTATCTTTTTACCATATACACTACTAATAGTTAGTGTATCAATTATTCATTACAACACACATCTAAAATAAGAATTTTAGAAAGATAAAATCTTCCTTCTCCTCCCTCTCTCTTAACCGAATTATTGAGAGACCAAATAATATTTTGGGTCAATTTTTATACAAAATTAATATTGTTCTAGTAATAATAATATTAATTTTATTAAGTTGTTATCTTGGGTATAAAACCTTGGGAGGGATTCTCTACTTGAATCCTTGTTCATCCACTTAAGGAAGCTCAAGAACAAGTGAGTAGGTGAACTAACTTGTGCCCATATAAACCGAAATATCAATGTGAGATGATGATTTCTTCTTTAATTATATTATTGTTTGCATGCATAAGATCATCTTTTAATTTTATGATTAAATTAAAATTATAACATTATGAATATGTTGAGTTAAGAGATATAGATTTCTAACATTTGCCATATCTCATAATCATGAAATGCAGCAATCGCTAACATTATCTGAACAGATCTAAGCATAGCAACTGGTGCAAAAGTTTCATCATAGTGTAAACCATGAACCTAAGTGAAACCTTTTGCCACCAATCTAGCTTTGTAGACATCTTTATGTCCATCCATGCCGATTTTAATCTTGAAAATCCACTTACACTGAAGAGGTCGAACATCTTTAGGTAAGTCAACTAGGTCCTATACCTGATTATCGTACATGGAATCCATTTCGGATTGTGTGGAGTCTATTGATCGAATACGAAAGAGGGGGGGGGGGGGGAATTGAGTATTAAAAACGATGACCGCTTTTTCGAAATATATGATATAAATTAATTACTTGATTTATTTATTAAAATCAACTAATTAAATTATTAACAATAAATGCAAAATCGAAATAACAATAATAAAGAGAGAGAGAAAGAGAGACACACGGGATTTTTGAAGTGGTTCAGTTTCACAAGTCGAAACCTACGTCCACTATTCTCGATTAATAATTTTTAGTACCTTTCTCCGGATTACAAAAATTATCAATCCACTCGTATAATCAACTATATGATTATAACTCAGATTGAGTATCGCTAAATACTCTAGGTTGCTCTTACGTTAATAAGAAAAATACAACGATAAATATTAATCTCACGTTATGTGAGTGAGTATAATACCCTTGTGTATTTAGTATCCTATAACGATTTTTCTTTGAGTGATTGACAAATTTGATGCGCAATTTTTGTATAAGCAAATATGGAAAATAAGAATTAAAGCTCAAATGATTTGCTTAAAATATTTTTCTCTCTTGAAATTTGTAGATGTGTGTGTCAACAATTAATGTTGAATGAATGAGAGTATTTATAGTAGAGTGAATTAGGGTTTGGAATGTTCTGGAATTAGGGCATAGGAATGTTCTGGAATAATAAATCCCTAAATGACTTAATGAACAAGTAAGAAGTAAAAGGAAGGAGGAGTTTGGCCTCCTAGGGTTTTCGGCCACCCAAGGGTTTCGGCCTCCCTAGGGTTCGACCCACCTAGGGTTCGGCCACCTAGGGTTTGGCCGGCCTCTAGGGCTCCTTCGGTCCACTACTTGCTTCTATAGCCCACAACAAATCGAGATAGAATTTAGTTAAAGCCCTAGGTTGCATGACGATATAAATATCGTGTTACAAACCAATAGTTTATTTAACTTAAATTCTAATTAATTAATTCCAATTAAAATAAATACTCTCTTATTTTTATAAACCATTAAAAATATATTTTCCAAAAATTAACGCATCATTTTTGTCTAGCAATGAAGTTATGTCTATTAGGTCATAACTTCACTAACCTTTAAATCAAACAAAGTAAAACCATTACCGGATGACGACCTATACTATCTAATCTTCAGTAGATCTTCAGTAAACGAATCGTCTCTTCACAAGTCTCTCATCTTGAGTCTCGTGGTTGATTTCCAATCTTGATCTTGCTTGAATACATCGATCAAGTGTATTTGAAGTTGTACCTCCTTGGTCCAAACTTCAAGCTTGCGTCATTGTAATTGTTCCTTTCTAAATTAAGACTTAAGCACACAATTACACGCATATGTTTATATATTAAGTCCACATACAAATCATTACTGTCATTATCAAAACAATTAATAAGGACTAAAGGTCCAACAAATTCCCCCTTTTTGATGATGACAAGTGTCCTATGATTTGTGTCTAAGTCTAGTTCCCCCTCAACATAATACTTCCCAAATTATAGAACAGTTGAGCGCAGAAACTAATAATCTCTTCAAAGTTCTCTTCAAAGTTATAACTATAGAACGCCATGAGAGAATTAACTTGAGACGGTCGCAAATCATAAAAACAATTACCCCTCTTGGCATCATTGAAAAGATAAGAACAAACATAAAACGACCAGAATAATATATTACGAGACAAGAATTAATCATGAAAAACATATTATATTAAACGCAATCTAGTTCTTAATTAGCATAATAATATTATAAACTTGCTATCACAAAAGGAATAATGCGGAATTGAAAAAGCTAATATCCATAAGAATGGATTTTTATTGTGAGCAAAGGAATTAAAAAGATAAGGCTAGGTTGAATGGATTAGGGCAAGATGGTCAAGGGTAACGTGGGCTCGGCGGGTTGGACCTAGGACGGGTTCGATATTCCAAGTCCTCGAGTCGCGCATGACAATGGTCTAGGAGTGCAGCTTGGGCAGTCAATCGAGTATCGAAGTTACCAATCCTCAAAGTCATTGCTTTAACTGCTTCATATATAGTTTGCATTTCAGACCTCATCTCCTTCCCAGATTGTAAGAGCTCATCACCAAACTTAACCAAACTAGCCAAACCTTCCTTCATAAGAGTAGACTCAGAATGTGTTCGCACGGCGGCCTTAAGAACACTATCAATTCGTGTATCAAACCGTGACAACACGGTATTTATACGAGCCGAGCTTACTTCACTTGGTCCACTAGTATCAATTCTCCTTTCCCTTTTAATAAGATCAAACAATTCTTCTAATTTCTTGTCTTGTTCATTAATACGTCCAAGAATAGAAGTAAAGTTTGAATCCATCTTTGAATCCAACATATCAAAATTCACATTGCTTTTTCCTCCTTTTTCTCCTTTTTCGCCTTTTGTCTCAAAACCTAATTCGTTGCCATTAATAACGAGCTTCATATAAGATAGATAAAGATCGCTCATCTCGTCATTTGATATCACTCCATAACTATTCTTCCCAATAACTCCTTTCTTCTCCAAAATTCGAGATATCCAATTCCCATAAGGCAAACTCAAAGTAGAAGCTAAATCATCCATCTTAGCTGTTACACTAGCTTGTATAATTTTATGAAACACAAGCAAAGGTAAACTAACCTTTTCTCCTTCAAGCCAAGCCTTCATCGATCATAATCATCTCATGTGCCCCGAATTTATCTCTACCTTGTTTTCGAGGAACAATGGTAGTCCAAAGAAAGTTCAAAAAGAACCTCAAGATTGGCGACAACTTTGCAGTTAAGATAGTCTCAGATGAAGTCGCATCTTGTTTGAAAAACCGTTTCACAATCAACCTCTTTTCGGGTGTCAGACTTCCCCATTCTACGCTTGGATTAATTTCGATTCCTCCTCCAGGAACTCGAGCCAAGTCGCAAAAATCACCAGGAGAGACTCGTAAGGAAGTCTCATTAACCACAGCAAACAAATTTCCTTCCTTAAGATGAACAGAAGCATAAAATTGATATACCTCAATAGGAAAGACAGGACCACTTACAGCAACAATATTTTCCCATCCTTGATCTTTGAGAAAATTCTTGAAACTTTTTAGTGCTTTATATTTCTTTAACCAATCAAACGAATAAACGCGTCCTACGTGAATGCGATATCGAGCAACTTGATTGATATTGCTTCGTTCTACTTGAGTTAAACGAAGATTATTCTGTCCATTGTTGGTGTAATCATCCATATGCTGTGCGTAAAGAACTCGTGAAGAACCATCTTGAAGTATATAATTTTCAGTCTTTGAACTTACCTCAATTTCGGAAACCAACTTTCCCTTACCCTTAACCAATTTCCGTCGCTTCTTGTCGTTGCCGGGCATGTCGGCGGTGGTCCGTGGGGAACGGGGGTTGTCGGCCGGTGAGGTGGAGCGAGTTCTTGGCGGTGATTGGGTTACATTCTTTCTAATAACAACATGTTTCTTGGATTAAAAACGGGTTGTAGGTTGATTAGTCATTATTAACAATAAAAGATAGTAGCAAAAGGTATTTAGGGTTTAGATGATTTGAATTGATGAGAATTATGATGGGATTAAAGGGGTATATATAGCATAAGGAATTTGAGTTTAGGTAAGAATAGGATTCCTTAAAGATAGAGAATAATACCAATTTCCATATTTTTAATGCCTTTCCCCTTTTTTTTTCGGCACTTTCCTTTTTTTTTATTATTTTTTTTTCACGGCACTTTTTTTTTTTCGTGCCTTTTTTTTTCACGGCACACTTCCCTTTTTTTTTTGTGCTTTCCTTTTTTTTTTTTTTTGGTACTATTTCCTTTTTCTTATATGACAATAATAAGAAAAGAATCCTCTTTGAAGTAAGATTAGGAAAGAAAATCTTGTGATGGAGTTTAGGCAGGATTTGTGTAGGAATATAATAAGATAGAAATATCTTTATTATATTAAGGCAGTTTATTGTAGATTTTGTCGATTTTTGTAAGGAAATGTGATTATGCAGAATATAAAATATTACCATACACATAAGCAAGATATAACACGTAAAATAAATATTATTAAACATAATTAAACTTGCAACAAAAATATACGGACACAATCGTACAATCTCATCTTACTAGCCAGTCATTCAGGTTCCCAGACATAATTATGACGGATTTAATTATCACTAATTAAACCAATCTCAAGTCTCAATAACTCAAAGCGTTTTCTAGCTAATGCCTTAGTCAAGATATCAGCCCATTGCCTTTCGGTACTACAAAATTCAAGTGAAATGTTGCCTTTCTCTACATGATCTCGTAGAAAATGGTGTCGAATATCTATATGTTTGGTCCTCGAGTGCTGGGCAGGGTTCTTAGAAATTACTATATCACTCGTATTATCACACATAATAGGCATACGACCTACATTTATACCATAATCACATAGTTGTTGCTTTAACCAAAGTAATTGAGAACATACCGGTCCCGCAGATACATACTCGGCTTCAGCAGTAGACATTGCAACTGAATTTTGTTTCTTTGATCCCCATGTGATAATACAAGGTCCAACAAACGTTGCATACCCAGAAGTGCTTTTCCTATCTAAAGAACATCCTGCATAATCTGCATCTGAATATCCTACTAGATCGAAATTACACTCAAGTGGATACCATAAGTATAAATTAGATGTACCAATTAAATATCTCAAGATACGTTTAACTGCAATCATATGTGATTCTTTAGGACACGATTGATATCACGCACAAACACATACACTATACATTATATCAGGACGACTTGCAGTTAAATATAAAAGTGAACCAATCATACCTCGATATGTAGTCTCATCGACACACTTACCATGTTCATCTATAGTCATCTTCTTTTCAGGTACCATAGGTGTATCGTATGATTTTGCATTTTCCATACCGAATTTTCGAATCAGTTCCTTGATATATTTCTGTTGGTGTATCTTTATACCATCCTTTGTTTGTTGAATTTGTAAGCCTAGAAAGTACTTCAGTTCTCCCATCATGCTCATTTCAAACTCAGAAGTCATTAGATCTGAAAAATACTTGCACAATTTTTCATTAGTAGAGCCGAATATAATATCGTCTACATAAATTTGTACAACAAGTAAATTAGAACCCTCGGATTTTAGGAACAAGGTTTTATCGACAGATCCTCTTGTAAAATTATTTTGTAACAAAAACTTAGATAATCTGTCATACCATGCCCTTGGAGCTTGTTTCAAACCATATAAAGCTTTGTCTAATTTATATACGTGGTTTTGAAACTTGCTATCTAAAAATCCGGGAGGTTGTTCTACATAGACTTCTTCCTCAAAATAACCATTAAGAAATGCTGTCTTAACGTCCATTTGGAATAATTTCATTCCTTTATGAGCAGCAAAGGCAATAATGAGACGAATAGCCTCAAGTCTTGCTACAGTGCAAAGGTCTCGTCATAATCGATCCCTTCTTGTTGATTGTAGCCTTGGACAACTAGTCGAGCCTTGTTTCTTGTAATAAGTCCGGCATCGTCCAATTTATTTCTGAACACCCATCTTGTACCAATAACAGTTCGATCACTAGGTCGTGGCACTAAGTGCCATATCTTATTGCGTTCGAATTGTTGAAGCTCATCTTGCATAGCGGTTATCCAATCAGGTTCAGCAAGAGCTTCTTTAATATTGGTAGGTTCAATGGTTGATAGAAACGAAAAGAACGAGCAGAAATAATTCAAGGACCTTCTAGTTTTAATGCCTTGTTCTAGATCCCCTAGGATTTTGTCCAAAGGGTGGGAGCTTTGATGTTTCCACTTTTTGAGAACTCTAGGCTCATTATCATTTGATGGACTAGCATCATCTGCAGACGAAGAATCATGATTTGTTCCCCCTGAGTTGGACTCGGGATTTTCTTCAGAAGCATTACTAACTTCATTAGAAATATCATGATTTGGATCGGAAGTTACAACATCATTAGGTATAACTTCAAGATCTCTTTCTTTATCTAAGGAAGGGTCGATAGTATCATTAACTATGGACTCATCACTTCTCTTAGGATCGTTTGCAGAATTTTCTAGTTCATCATTGATACCTTGAATATCTTCATCTTCATTTAAGGGCTCGTTTCTTGCTAGAAAGAAATCGGGCTCATCTGGATCCTCTTCTTCCTGTTCAACTTTATCAAACACATTATCTTCGTCAAAGCGAACATGAACACTTTCTTCTATGCGCAAGGTTCTTTTATTGAACACTTTGTAAGCTTTACTATGATTCGAATATCCCAGAAAAACAGCTTCATCACTTCGGGGGTCAAATTTTCCTAAATTTTCCTTTCCATTATTGTGAACAAAGCATTTGCTCCCGAGGCAACGGAGATGTGATATATTGGGTTTTCTCCCTCTTAAAAGTTCATAGGGAGTCTTTTTCAAAATAGGTCGGATCATAGCTCTATTATGCACATAGCATGCGGTACTAACAGCTTCTGCCCAAAAGCTTCTAGGAAGGCCACTACACAAAAGCATAGTACGAGCCATATCCTCTAAGGTTTGATTCATACGTTCCATGACACCATTTTGTTGTGGGGTACGTGGTGCAGAGAAGTTATGCCCCACACCATTTTCCCTACAAAATTCTATAAATAATTGATTATCAAATTCCGTGCCGTGATCCGTCCGAATCGAGACAAGCTTATTATCATATCTATTTTGGGCAAGCTTCATTAATACCACAAATTCATTGAAAGTTTCATCTTTAGAGGAAAGAAAGATTGGCCAGACATACCTTGATTAATCATCGACTAGAACAAATATGTACTTTGATCCACCACGGCTTCTAACTCTCATAGGTCCACATAAATCCATGTGTATCATCTCAAGTGGTCGTTTAGTACTAACTATTCTCTTAGGTTTAAAAGAGGATCTAACATGTTTGCAGCGGGCACATGAGTCACACATTGTCTCTTACTCGAATTTAATTGAGGGCAAGCCTTCAACTAAATCCATGGACTTAAGTTTCTTTAAAATAGTTGGACTAATGTGTGCAAACCTCTTGTGCCACAAGCAAGACTCATCTGAGGTTGCTTTCATACACGAAAAGGAATTTCTATTGACAACATTTAAGTCAATCATATACACATTCCTCATACGGTGACCCTCAAGTAAAACATTACTAGTACCTTTAATTATGATACGACAAACATCAGCATGAAGAACAACTCTATTTCCTTTGTCACATAATTGAGAAATACTAAGTAAATTATGTTTAAGACCACTTACCAGATATACTTTATCGATTGAATGAGAGGTTGAAATTCCAATTTTTCCTACTCCAATAATCATACCCTTCTTGTTATCTCCAAAGGTAACCTTGCCACCAAAGAAGGGCTCTAGTGAAAGAAAAGATTTATGTCGCCTGTCATGTGTCTCGAGCATCCACTGTCGAGATAACATAGATTATTTTCTTTCACTTCTACCTGCAAATGAATCAAATACAACTTTTAGGTACCCAAGCTAAGTTGGGTCCTTTATGGTTAGTAATTCTATATATTTGATCCTTTCTAACCCATACTTGTCTTGTTATTCTTTTGGCTTTAACATTGGGTTTTCTTGGTCTTTGTCTAACAATCGGAACATGAGGTACTCTAGGTTTTGTTCTATCGAAAGTATCTTTAGGTCTAGTACCTTCATGAGATGCTTTAGGTTTAGAGTTATGAACTTTAGGCTTGAATGTATGCTTTCGATTCTCATTTATTTTGTTTGATTTTGAAGGAACAGATGAGTTATCAAAAGCCATATCATAAGTCCATCTAAACTCATTATTGCGTTCTTCATTGTCGTTAGGTTCATCTATAGTAGAGACATCATCTTCCACTATGAAATCACAAGTCTTAACAGTTTCAACATTCTTTTTCTTATCCCAAGCAAGTTTGACACAATTGACTTGTATATGTCCAGTAGAGCCACAGTAATTGCAAATCAAGTATTCTGGAAGATTAACGTATTTTCTTTTTCTGAAATCATTTCAGAAGGATTATATTTGCATTTATCATGGTCTCTACGACTATAGCATTCATGACCAAGTCCCATCTTCATAATATTATCAGATTGTTCAGTAAGGAAGTTTAAAACCTTTGTGCTTCCTTCCCACTTATCATGAACTTTTCGTGCATGTAAAAGTAATTCTTTCAAGGATTCAATTTCTTTTTCACATTTTGAATGATCTACACTTGAATCCTTGGAAGAGTTACCTTTCTCAAAGTCTTCACGAATTTTATCAAAACGTTCATTCAAGACACGTTTCTCATTTTCATGTTGTTCCTTAAGTTTGGACATACTATCACTAGCTTCTTCCAATTACTTAGAGAGAAATACAATTTCTCTCTTGTGTTCGGAAACCACACTATCTTTACCATTAAGCTCATATTTCAAAATCTCATCGACTTTCTTCAACTCAGAAGTTATAGCATCACTAGCTGTAACTTTAGTTTGAAGATGCTTAATGTTGAGTTTAAGCTCTGAAGTTATGGCATCACTAGCCTTAACTTTTGATTCAAGAGCATTTTTCTCAGCATTTGTCTTATCTGAAGTTATAGTTGGAGTAGCCATAACTTTAGATTTGATCTTTTTGTCTTTGGCTTTCAGAAGTTGGTTTTCCTCAGCAATGTCTAGAATTTGTTCCCTAAGGTCTTTTAATTCTAATTTCTGTTCATGAACTACATCGAGGGTTTGTTCAAAGGTCTTAACTAAAGCACTCTTAGAGAATTTATTAACTTGCTTTTTAAGTTCAAGAAGACTTAGCTCTTCATCCTCTGAATCTGAATCTGAATTTCCAACAAGACACTTCTCAGCATTTGAAGCATTGCTTTCATTGTCGCTTTCGGAGAATAGGTCAAGACTGACGCTACTTAGACAAACATTGACTTCTTCTTCTTCTTCTTCTTCTTCTTCGGACTCGTCATTTTCAGCGTCCAAGTCTCCCCAACAATAAGCCATTAAGACTTGCTTGAATTCTCTCTTTGTTTTGTCACGTTGATTTTTGTCTTTAATTTTCTTCCATATTGGGCAATCTTTAATCATGTGATCATTATCACCACACTTGAAGCATCCAGGGTTAGAGAAAGACCCTTTTGACTAAAAAGTTTTCTTGGGAGTTTGCTTTGATTTGTTAAATGTCTTATTTTGATTTTGAAAGAAGGGCTTTTTCTTAAGACGTTTAACAAGCAATACAGTTTCATCTTCAATATCTGAAGAATCATCAATCTTGCTAGACTCAGCTTGTAAGGCCATTTTTTTGCCTGTGCCAACTTCTTCCTCATCCTGATTCAGAGTAATCTCGTGAGCCATTAAGGTTCCGAGTAGCTCCTGATAGGATAGCGAAGTTAGGTCCTTACATTCTTCTATGACAGATACTTTATGTCTCCATCTGCGAGACATACTTCTGAGTATTTTTCTAGCAATTTCCTCGGAGTCAAAAGTTTTTCCTAAATTCTTTAGCTCATTGATGATGCTAGAAAAGCGAGAGGACATGCTATCAACTGACTCGTTTTGCTCCATGGCAAACAGCTCGTATTTTCGCATTAGTAATGTCATACGTTGCTTTTTGACAACAGTGGTTCCCTCATAGGCTAATTCTAGACCATCCCATATTTCCTTGGCAGATGAACTGGTTGAGAAACGATCGAATTCAGTGGCAATCATACCGTTTTGCAATAAGCTTATTGCTTTTGAATTCTTCTCAGCCTTTTTATAATCCGCCTCAATATAGTCTTCTTCTTTCTTTTCGACGGTAGTGCCATTACTGGTTGCAAGTAAGATCTTATTCGAACCATTCTTCATAATCAACCAACACTCCCAGTCGCTTCCCTTAATGAAGTGGGTCATCATATTTTTCCATAAACCATAGTTCTTCCCATTGAATATAGGACACTTTAGGTGTTTGGAATCCATTTGATAAAAAATAAATGCAGCGGAAAAGACGATAAATAGACTACAAAAAAACGATCAACTCTAGCTGTTAGGCTATCAAGAGCACGAGGCTCTGATACCAATTATGGAGTCTATTGATCGAATACGAAAGAGGGGGGGTGAATTGAGTATTAAAAACGAAGACCGCTTTTTCGAAATATATGATATAAATTAATTACTTGATTTTATTGATTAAAATCAACTAATTAAATTATTAACAATAAATGCAAAATCGAAATAACAATAATAAAGAGAGAGAGAAAGAGAGACACACGGGATTTTTGAAGTGGTTCAGTTTCACAAGTCGAAACCTACGTCCACTATTCTCGATTAATAATTTTTAGTACCTTTCTCCGGATTACAAAATTTATCAATCCACTCGTATAATCAACTATATGATTATAACTCAGATTGAGTATCGCTAAATACTCTAGGTTGCTCTTACGTTAATAAGAAAAATACAACGATAAATATTATTCTCACGTTATGCGAGTGAGTATAATACCCTTGTGTATTTAGTATCCTATAACGATTTTTCTTTGAGTGATTGACAAATTTGATGCCCAATTTTTGTATAAGCAAATATGGAAAATAAGAATTAAAGCTCAAATGATTTGCTTAAAATATTTTTCTCTCTTGAAATTTGTAGATGTGTGTGTAACCAATTAATGTTGAATGAATGAGAGTATTTATAGTAGAGTGAATTAGGGTTTGGAATGTTCTAGAATTAGGGCATAGGAATGTTCTGGAATAATAAATCCCTAAATGACTTAATGAACAAGTAAGAAGTAAAAGGAAGGAGGAGTTTGGCCTCCTAGGGTTTTCGGCCACCCTAGGGTTTCGGCCTCCCTAGGGTTCGGCCCACCTAGGGTTCGGCCACCTAGGGTTTGGCCGGCCTCTAGGGCTCCTTCGGTCCACTACTTGCTTCTATAGTCCACAACAAATCGAGATAGAATTTAGTTAAAGCCCTAGGTTGCATGACGATATAAATATCGTGTTACAAACCAATAGTTTATTTAACTTAAATTCTAATTAATTAATTCCAATTAAAATAAATACTCTCTTATTTTTATAAACCATTAAAAATATATTTTCCAAAAATTAACGCATCATTTTTGTCTAGCAATGAAGTTATGTCTATTAGGTCATAACTTCACTAACCTTTAAATCAAACAAAGTAAAACCATTACCGGATGACGACCTATACTATCTAATCTTCAGTAGATCTTCAGTAAACGAATCGTCTCTTCACAAGTCTCCCATCTTGAGTCTCGTGGTTGATTTCCAATCTTGATCTTGCTTGAATACATCGATCAAGTGTATTTGAAGTTGTACCTCCTTGGTCCAAACTTCAAGCTTGCGTCATTGTAATTGTTCCTTTCTAAATTAAGACTTAAGGACACAATTACACGCATATGTTTATATATTAAGTCCACATACAAATCATTACTGTCATTATCAAAACAATTAATAAGGACTAAAGGTCCAACAGATTGCATGGCCTCGAGCCATAGTTTAGAGTCAGAACTTGTAATAGCTGCTTTGTAGGTCTTGGGTTCATCACTTTCCAAAAGTAAAACCTCATAGTCACCATCTTCCTTTATGACACCAAGGTATCTATCAGGCTGACGATTAACCCTCTCTGACCTCCTAGGTTCAGAAGGAAAAATAACTGATTCAGACGTAGAAGAAACATCTTCCTGCACTGTCTCATCAGTTTGTGGAACTTGAACTTCGTCAAGTTCAAATTTACTCCCACTCTGTCTTATAGAAATAAACTCCTTTTCTAGAAAGACAGCTTCACGAGCAACAAACACTTTATTCTCGTTACTATTGTAGAAGTAATATCCACAAGTTTCCTTAGGGTAGCCTACAAAAATACATTTTTCAAAACAAGGTGCAAGCTTATCGTCAGACTTGCTCTTGACATAAGCATCACAACCCCATACTTTCATGTATCGCAGATTCGGGACTTTCCCTTTCCATATCTCATATGGAGTTTTGTCAGTTGCTTTAGTGGGACTTTTATTAAGTGATTGTACATCAGATAAAATGGCAAAACCCCATAATGACTTAGGTAACTCTATTTGACTCATCATCGATCGTACCATATCTAATAAAGTTCGATTCCTCCTTTCAGCCACACCATTTAATTGTGGTGTGCCAGGAGGAGTTAACTGAGATACAATACCGCAGTTTTTAAGGTGACCCTTAAAGTCATTACTTAAATATTCCCCACCACGATCTGATCGTAATGTTTTAATCTTCTTATTTAACTGGTTTTCTACTTCATTCTGAAACTCTTTGAACTTATCAAAAGCTTCACTTTTATACCTCATTAAGTAGATATATCCATATCTACGCATGTCATTGGTAAAAGTAATGAAATAGTCATAATTACCTCTAGCAGTGACTGTCATTGGACCACATACATCAGTATGTATTAAACCCAATAACTCACTAGCTCGAGATCCTTTTCCTAGAAAAGGTGAACGAGTCATCTTGCCAAGAATACAAGATTCGCATGTACCAAATGATTCTAAATCAAAAGGTTTAATTATACCAGACGACACTAATCTTTTAATGCGTTTCTCATTAATGTGTCCTAATCGACAATGCCATAAATAAGATTGATAGGGATCACCTGTTTTGAGTCTTTTATTATCTAAATGATAAACATCGTTGCAAGTGTCTAGAATATAAATACCATTGATTGAAATAACTTAACTATACACAATCCCATTAAGGGAAAAAGTACAACACTTGTCTTTAATTACAAAGGAAAACCCTTTTGTGTCTAACACAGATACGGATATTATATTTCTAGATAGCGTTGGTACAAAATAACAATTATTAAGTTGCAACTGCATTCCTGAAGCTAAACTAAGTACATAAGTTCCTACTGAGACGGCAGCTACCTTAGACCCGTTTCCCATTCGGAGATCGACATCACCCTTGTTTAGCTTTCTTATGCTTTTTATGCCCTGCAAATGATTACACAAATGAAAACCACAACCAGTATCTAATACCCAAGTTGTATTTGAAGCATAATTTATGTCTATCATAAAAGATTCGGTTGAGAAATTACATGTTGGCTTCACAATGCCAGCTTTTATGTCATCCAGGTACTTTGTACAATTACGTCTTCAATGTCCCTAGTTATTACAATAATTATAAGTATCTTTAAGAGAATTACCCTTTATAGGTTTTGGCTTGGTAGAGCAATTCGCAATTGCTTTGCCTTTGCCCTCTACCTGAACGGGCTTCTTACCTGTATTCCTCTTAAACTGCTTCTTCCCCTTCACATTTATCCCAAGCACATCTTTCCTCGTGCTCCCACTCAATCCCATGTCCTTCTCTGCCTGCACAAGCAGAGAATGGATCTCATGTAAACTCTTTCTCATGTTCGTCATATTATAATTTACCCTAAATTGAGTAAATCCTTTGACGTGCGAGAGAGAGTGGAGCCCTCGGTCCACCACAAGTTCATCGGGGATCTTGCATCCCAACCCATCTAAAGTTTCCATGTACTCAATCATTTTAAGTACGTGTGAACTTACAGGTTGACCATCTTTGAGGTTAGCCTCAAATAAACGAACTGAGATGTCATATTGAATTATTCGCGGGGCTTGTGAAAACATAGTTGAAAGCCTGGAGAATACTTCATGTGCATCACAAAACTTGACACATTGCCTTTGTAAAGCAGGATCCATTGAAAAAATCAAAATATTTTTAATTGCAGCGGATTCCTTTTGATAATTTGAAAAAGCCTCTCTTACATCGGCAGTGGCCCTAGTACTAGGCGAAGGGGGAGAGGGATCGACAAGGTAGCGTAATCTGCCATCACCCGCGGCAGCTAATCGAAGTTGTTCCTCCCAATCTTTAAAATTACTACCGCCGGCTTTTAATAAATATTTGTCCATAAAAGAACGTAGCCATGAATCTCTAGCTATGGTGACGGTTTCACTAGTAGAAGTCATCGTGATTACTACAAAGGAAATAAAGGAAAGATTAACATTTATCTTCTAAAAATTTTTAACTTATGAAACAATTTTAACAAGTTCCCATTTATATAATGATCTCCCACTGTTTATATAAATTTGGTGAGTCAACAACTTTGACTGATTCTACTACTAGAACTCTTGGTCGACGGATTTTCTTAAAATCTATCTTTTAGCCCCAGAAATAATTATGGGCACGGTGGACCGATTCAACCCATAATTATTCTATTGAGTCCAACCAATTTTCACGCGTAATAACTTTTATTACCCTACTTATCCAACGTAAAAAGAGTGTACCTCGGTGATCCGAACCTACCTCTAATGAAGAAGGGATTCATAGGTGTTATTATTTGGTAAGGCTTAATCTCAATTTTAAACAAATGTGAGAGATCTTACCAATTTTATTGGCTATCACTTTTAAGTGAACGAAATTGGTGAATGCTAGACAATTAAATCGATAACAACAAAAATAAAACTTGTAGTGATGATTTGGCATGAATGCATAAATGTAAACAAGTAAGTCCCAATATGGTCACCTAGTTAATCTAATTAACTAAAATTATTACATATCGGAAACCAACTCCTTGGTCCCTTGAGACTTCATAAATTGGCCTCCTTCTTTAGGATTTCGGAACACCTTTCCGAAAACACCGTCTTCGTGAAAACTCCGTCTTTAGATGCTTCATCTAATTACTAATAATTAAATTACATAACAATACCCTATTATACAATTTGTAATAAAATTAAAATAAAACTATTAATTAATTACAAATTAGCCGATACGAAATCGCAATTAATTACAAAACAAATCGATATTCCCTTACATTACGGGAAATACCAATTTCTACCTATGGCCATATTAGGAAACAAAATTACATAATTATAATGCTAAAAAGAAACATTCATCTAAATGAATAAGAAAAATGCATTATGTAAATATGACATGCCAAATCGTCTTACTTACCAACAACGATCAATTGAGCTTGTTTTGACGGAATTTTGACCAATAAAAATTCATAATCAATTCTTAAAACAATTTTAAGATATGCTAATGATACTAATCTGGTATAATATCAAAATAATCATTCTCAACAATTATCTTGAAGTTATATGGGATTTAAAGCATAAATTATTACAAAAAGACATAATAATTCACAATTATTATGAAAAAATTCAATTAATTATAAAATTTATGGAAAAATAATTTTCAAGGTCATGAACATTCTGGTATTACACAAAAATGACATGCAAGTGAAAATTTTTGGTTTTAAAATTTATTTAAAACAATTTTATAATTTAGTGGGTAAAACGACAATTTTTACGATTTAATTCTAAATCAACCATAAAAATTGAAATGACTTAAAATAAAATTTTGTACATTTTGGAACAATTTCCAGGAGCTAAAAATTCACAAAATTCGAGCCCAAAAATTAAATCAATATTTATTTGCAAAATAAACATTATTTAGCAATTTTTATCAAATAAAAAATCAATAAACTACCTAAATTAATCACATTAATTTAAAGTTTCTATTTTTCTCATAAATAGAACATGCATGTGGTCATTTCTAAATAAATATGCATAAAATTAACGTGCATAAAATTAACGTGCAACCAAATTTAATTAACTCTTAATTAATTTTAATGCATTTTTACTCAATTTTATGCCATTTTAAGTTATAAAAAGTGGAAAAATATAACAATAATCAAATTTGCGTCCCATATCATCCTAAGACCATATTATTTACATGCAAGACCATATTATGTGATAAAACCAATTTTAATAACATAATATCAATTTTATTAATTTATCTCATAAATTACTAAAATCGTCTTAAGACTACATGCATGTATTTAACAATGCTCTGATACCACTTGTTAGTTATTTAGACCATGTTAATACTCATCTTATGATATTAAAATTACAAATTAATTTAATATGGTCTAAATCTACATGCATGCAAATAAAAGTATAAAAATGGTATTAAGCCATCTTAAGACAAAAATTCCTTACATTGTATAACGTAAGTTTTGGGCACAACTCAAGGACTCCTTCCTTGATTTTGTTCTTGAGCTATGAAAATGGATGATCCTCCAAGACAACAAAAAATCACCAAAGTAGATGATCTCCTAAGGAAGCACCCAAGAATCAACCCAAAATACTACTAAAATACTAACTAGGTATATGTAGTAGTAAACCTTGTTTATTGTATATTTGATGTAATATATAATATTATTACTTTGATAATATTATTATTTGATAAATATATGTGTTTTTGAATGTTTAAGATGGAAAAATAGAAGGAAAATTGGTCCCTTATAAGAGAAATGCCAACCGGTTTTATGAGCTAAAGATGGACCAATTTTTCCTCAAATTTTTCAACCTTACAAATGAGGTGAATAGTAGGGTATATATAGCAAAATACGGGGAACAAATCTTAGTGGAAAATCCACTAAAAATCCACTTGTTAAAGCCTTAATAAAACCGGTCCATATGGACTACTTTTGGTCCATTTCGGTTTTCGACATTTGCCCCACAAATGCTTATAAGTCTTATATTTAATTATCTTATATAATTAAATATTAATTTAATTATTTAACACTTAAATAATATAAATTAACTACCAATGAATACTTAACTATTAAGTAATCATAAGACCATTTTATCAACATACAATGTGTCAATATTAAGCCATTTAGCTAATTTTACAACCTCTTGTAAAATTTAATAGCTAATAGATTCTACCTCAAAACATATACACATATCGTATAAAATTAATTAATTAATAATTAATTAATAAATTCTAATCATTTATTATTTAAACATCACATAATTAAATAATAAATCTCCTTGTCCCGAGTTCGTAACCCGCCATCAAATAATACATTTATGTGACTAACTAAAAGTCAAATAATACAAGGAATTAATTATCTCGTATCTCATACAAATAATTAATTTATTCTATTTGGGCGTCATCCTATAGGTGTGACCTAAAGGGATCAGCTGATCACCGCTGTCACAAGACAGTAATGTCAAACTCTACTCAGCCAATCATTACCGATTAACGATGACCAGCTGACAAATAAATAAATAAATCCCTGATATTCCTTTTACGAGATTTAATATGTAAACGCACTTATTGTGGAGGACACTACTCCAAAACATTGTTGCTCTTATTGGTGACCCAAGTGTGACGTTTTACATTGTGTGACGACTTGACTTTCCTTACTTCCTCTTTCGGGACTTTGGTTACGGTATATGTGGCATGTTTCCAGATTTAGATAGCCTTCCCCCTCTTTCGGACCTTTGGTTACGGTATGTGTGCCATGTTTCCGGAATCGGGTTATCCTTCTGCCTTTCTTCGGACCTTTGGTTACGGCTATGTGTGCCATGTTTCCGATTAGAAGTTACTCGACCTTTGGTTACGACTATGAAACCTTGCCTGACTTTTGAAGATGTCCAGGCAAAGCCTATTGGCTACCTTAGACTGGAGAAAGACAAAAGCTTCAAAGCTGAAGCCACTTACAGTGCTTCAGTATATGAAAGATCCAACAGGAAAAATTCCAATCATAGAGGAAGCAGTTCCAAGCCATCCCCCTATACTAGGCCTGACAGATCAGAACTCAACTACGCTCAGGAGCAACGAGGCAACTCCTATGCTTATCCCCCTATTCATGAATATAACTTCTCTGTTGATACTGTAGGATTGATCAAAAGGCTTGACAACATGGGAGACATTGTCAAGTGGCCTAAGATGACAGACAATCCTAACTCAAGGAAAGACACAACAAGATGGTGTGAGTTTCACATGGACATAGGACACGCAACAGAAGAATGCCTGGGACTATGCAGGCAAGCAGCCTACCTGTTAAAGAAAGGCTACTTGAAAGATCTGATGCCATCAAAGAACAGGGAAGATAACGTATCAAGAAAGGACCAGGAAAGACCACAACGTGACCTGCCTCCAGCACCACCCATCTATGAAGTCAAGTTTATCAATGGAGGATCTGAAATCTGCGGCCTGACTAGCTAAGCTGCAAAGAAAATAGCCAGGGATTCAAAAATAAAATCTCCTTTTAAACCTTGAAATTTACCTCAAATTACGTTTGATGATACTGACATGTCGGGGATCTCAGATGTCCATCATGACGGCCTGGTCATTACCATGCAAATTGGAACTGCACATGTCCTGAGAATTTTAGTAGATGGTGGCAGCTCAGTCAATCTAATTATGCTCAATGTCTTGAAAGCCATGAAGATTGACGAGAGCCAGATCATAATGAAATCAAATGTCCTGGTAGGATTCAGTGGGGAATAGCAACCATCAAAGGTGAACAAAAGTCTGCCCATGAATGTTATACTGAATCCATAAAACCTTTCAAGGCAGGTAAGTCTCTCGCCTAGCAATTATAGTACCCTGTCAGGAGTACTTATGTGGCAGAAACCCAAATAGAAACAGATCAGGTAATTTTAGACCCTGAGTATCCTGACAGGCACGTACTGGTAGGATCTGATGTCCCTGACAATATCAGAACAGAACTAGTAAATTTTCTTAAGAATAAATCTTCATGTTTTGCCTGGTCCTACTTTGATATGACCGGTATAGATGCTAATATTATTACCCATAAACTTAATATTGATACTTCATTTAAGCCTGTACAGTAGAAAAGGAGAAAGTTTGCCCTTGAACGCAACTCTATCATTAATTAAGAGGTGGACAAACTCTTAGACATGGGAATGATCAGGGAAGTAATGTACCCTGAATGGATAGCTAATGTGGTTGTGGTACAAAAGAAGAATGGCAAATGGATAGTCTGTGTAGACTACACAAACCTCAACAAAGCCTGCCCAAGAGATTCATTCCCACTTCCTCACATTGATGCAATGGTAGATGCCACAGCAGGGCATGAGCTACTAACGTTTATGGATGCTTCAATTGGATTCAACCAGATCAAGATGCACCCAGCTGGCCAGAAAACACTGCATTCATCATGGAAAGGGGCATATATTATTACACGGCAATGCCCTTTGGCCAGAAGAATGCAGGGGCAACCTACCAACGCCTGGTCAACATGATGTTCAAAGATCAAATTGGTGACATAATGGAGGTCTACATTGATGACATGCTAGTCAAATAAAAGAAGGTATAAGATCATGTAAAAGACCTGGAAGTAGCCTTCAAAAGCCTAGAATAATTCAATATGAAACTCAACCCCTCCAAATGCCACTTTGGAGTCTCTTCAGGCAAATTCCTAGGATACATGGTGAAAAAAAGAGGGATTGAAGCCAGCCCATAGCAGATAAAAGCCATCTTGGAATTGGAATCTCCCAAATCAGTCAAAGATATCCAAAGATTAACAGGAAGAGTTGCAGCCCTAAACATGTTCATATCCAGATCATCTGAAAGATGAAGATCCTTCTACGACCTCCTCAGAAAGAACAAATTATTCAAATGGATGCCTCAACACGAAACAGCCTTCCATGATTTAAAAACCTACCTGGCTAGTCCTTCACTAATGGCCAAACCTAATAAAGGAGAACCCCTGACGGTTTACTTATCAGTCACTGAAACTGCAGTAAGTGGAGTCCTGACAAAGGAGGTGAAAGGCCAACAACACCTTGTCTATTATGTAAGTAAAAGTCTCCTGGATGCAGAAACAAGGTATGGACTACTTATAAAATACGTACTTGCTTTAATTATATCCTGTACAAAACTTAGACCTTACTTTGAGAGCCACCCAATAATTTTCAGGACCAACCTGCCTATCAAATCTGTCCTGAGAAAACCTGAACTTTCCGGCAGAATGGCAAAATGGTCAGTACAACTAAGTACTTATGACATAACCTTTGAACCTAGGACAGCTATTAAATCTCAAGCCATAGCAGACTTCGTGGCTGAATTTAGTCCTAGCCTAGAACCGGATCTTATAAAAGAGGTCAACCATCTAGACACCCAAAAACTAGGCCAGGAATGGCACTTACACGTAGATGGAGCAACAAATATGAGAGGAACTGGCCTAGGATTAGTACTAAAATCACCACAGGGAGATCTAATAGCTCAGGCCATTAGTTGTGAGTTCAAAGCAATAAATAATGAAGCTGAATATGAAGCTCTGATAGCTCAAGGTATGTATAGATCTTGGTGTGAAAAATCTCAAGGTAAAAATTGACTCTCTTTTAATTTCTAATCAAGTCAAAGGAACCTATGCTGCAAAGGATTCCAAAAGGATTCTTTATTTAGATTATGTTAAAAACCTTTGCAAATAATTTCGTTCATTTGAAATTGATCAAATACCAAGAGACTTAAACACTCAGGCTAATGCCCTAGCCAGCCTGGGATCAAATTTCAGCCCTGTTGTATTTGATAAGATACCTATTGTTCATCTATTAGAACCGACCATTGAAAAGCCTAACCAAATCTGTCCCACCAATGAGGACACAAACTCCTGGACCAAACCATACTACGATTGGTTCTTACAGGGGATACTACCCAAATACAGGCATGAAGCGAGGGCCCTTAGAATTAAAGCTTCCACCTATACTATTATAAATTACATGTTGTTCAAAAAGTCTCAGGCTAGACCTTATCTGCGATGCCTGGAACCTCATGAAGCCAAACAGGTTATTGAGGACATACATGATGGATACTGTGGAAATCACAAAGGCGGCAGAAGCCTGACAAGCAAGGTTCTAAGGACAGGCTACTTTTGGCCAACCCTTAGAGCTGATTGCATAGCTTACAGCTCCAAGTGTGAAGCCTGCCAACTTCATTCTCCATTCATCCACCAACCATCAGAATTGCTACACTCCATCTCAGCTCCCTGGCCATTTATGAAGTGGGGAATGGACATTCTAGGCAAACTACCAAAAGCTCCTAAACAAAAAGTCTACATGTTAGCCATGACTGACTACTTTTCAAAATGGATAGAGGCTGACTCATACATGCAAGTCAAGGAGAAGTATGTCATCATACATTAAACGTAATACCATATGCAGATATGACATCCCCTCAGAAATAGTTTGTGACAATGGTACTCAGTTTGTGGGAAAGAGGACAATGGCTTTCTGTGCACAATGGAATATCAATCTTGTCACTTCTACACCAGGCTATCCAAAAGCCAACGGTCAGGATAAATCCAACAACAAAGTGGTAATCAGCTACCTGAAGAAAAAACTAAAAAGAAGAAAAGGTAGATGGGCTGAAGAGCTTCCCCTAGTCCTCTAAGCTGACAGAACTACACCTAAAACAGCCACATGCCAGACCCCTTACTCCCTAGTCTATAGCTGTGAAGCAGTAATTCCAGCGTAAATCCATGTGCCAACTACCAGAAGCAGTCTGAACACCATAGAGGAGAACAAGCCTTTACTACAGGATAGCCTAACCCTGGCAAAATAATTAAGGGATGCAGCCAAGATCAGAATAGCCACCTACCAGCAAACAGTAGCCAGAAGCTACAACAAAAACTTAAACATCAGGGTATTCAAGGAAGGTGACCTGGTCCTACGAAAAGTCTTCCTAAATACCAAAGACAAGAATGCTGGCAAACTAGCTCCTGCGTGGGAAGGACCTTACCTGATTGATTTAGTAGTAGGACAGGGAACCTACAGGCTACAAACCCTGGACGGAGAAATGATCCCCAGATCCTGGAACATCTCCCAATTAAAACTTTCCATGTATAAACTTAATATCATATGATCCAAATCAGATAAGGCCATTAACATTGTCTCTTATCTGGCTGAAGTCGTATATGGAAAACCCCTGAATAAAATCATATGACCATTTTATGCTATGAATATATGCATTCCTGCTAACTGTCATTTTGCTTGAATATCTGCCTATTATATTCTTATACAAGTACAAATTCTACCATGATGTTATGTTAAAATCCTGAAACCTTGTTTTACACCTTTTTCTATAATTTATCTAAATCATTATAATCACAGGCTTAAACAAATATTCAGGATTGAGGGCCACTCCACCCAACCTGAACAGCATCTCATAAATGCTTCACAAAACTTGGCATTTGCCACATCCAAAAAATACGTACAAAAAACTGAGCTTAGTACAAAAAGACAAGTATCATGGTGGAAAAGACCAGACCACTTGCCTTAAAGCCCTCCTGACAGGCTGACGGCCATAATCCCTCCTATCTGGCAACAACCCCTCTTACCCAGAAAAGCCCTCCTGACAGGCAAAAAGCCATGATTTCCTAAAAAAAGGATTGAGGGTCGTAAGCCCTCCTGACAGACATTACCCTAACAAAATGGTTCAAATTGCATTATTACAGGTACCAATCAATCAAACCAAGACACACAAAGGAACAAGAAAACACCTTCAAATTTCATCAAGGCAAAAATAGCAGATCCAAAGTTTTCCCAGGGAACATCCCTCTCGGGTAGGACAAAATACCAGCAAATCTAAAAATAGTTTGTCCAGGGAACATCTCCCCCTTGATGGGCGAAAAAACAGTTACTCTAAAAATGAAGCTATTAACCTACCTTGGAAGCAGTAGCAGAACTAATGCCCTCATCAGATGGCACCTCCTCCTCTTCATCATCCTTTTCATCATCAGGCTCACCACTTTTTTCCTTGGACGGGGGAGAATCAACCTCATCGTCAGTATGCAACTTGTAGAGGTCAGGATAGGTGGCATTAAGGTCAGCCATCTCTTTATCAGGATTCCAGTATGGCCTGACTTCAACAGGCTCCTTCATGGCATCTACACAACCCTTGCCAAAGAAATACATGGCAGCATCCTTGTATCTACCCTGCACCAGGTCCCTTTCAGCAGCCAGCTCCTCATTTACCTTCAGTTAATCCTGCATAGCCTGCTTCTCAGCCTTCAATTCTTCTTGGACGGTGGCAAGCTTGGCCTGGATAGACTTTACATCATTCTTAGTAGAACCCAACTTTGATGTCTCCACAACCAGCCGTGCTTTTCCTGCCTCATTTTCCTTCTTTAAAGATTTATTCTCCGTTTTCAGCACTTCTAAATCCGTCTTCAGAGATTTAGCATCCTTCTTCAGGCATTGCACCTACAATCCAAAGTATCTTTGATAACATTTGAAGACTCCAGCTGACAGGCACCCCTCAACATATTATTTACATTCTACAAGAAGACTACAAATCAGGCAAGAAAAAACAAGAAACATACAACCAAAATAAAACTAAACAAAAAAGAATCATACCTCCTGCAGCATAGTAACCAGGTTAGCAGCACAGTCCCTAGAACGATACATAACAGCCTATGCCCGAGCAGACGACTCCTCGACCTGATATTTGTAATAGGGATCATCAACTAAGAAATAATGAGCCTGGATCCGTTCCTTAGCAAATTGAACCTCATCAAGCCTAGCCTTAACCTCCCTAACCTCACCAACTCCCTCTGAAGCCTCATTTGACCTTTTCCTCTTATTAGCACGACTAGGCTCATGAACCACAACCTTTAGAGGAGACACCAATTGAGCCTGATGGGTAGGTGCCTGAACTTACAATGTGCTATCACTCCCTGTATCCTCATTGCTCCGAGATTTTTCTCTTGTGATCTGAGAAACGCTTGCCTTTACCAAAGACAGACCAAAACCAGCAATCCTGACGGAAACCCCGGTAGCTACACGACGAAACCCTATATCAGTAATACTAACATGTGTTCAGGCAATAAAATTCACAAAGAAAAGAAAAAAAACTTACTGCCTGACGAAGAGGCCCCTGAAGCCTTGGCACCCCTAATAGCCTTGTAGGTACTATCAATTTGGCCTTCTTGAAATGAGGCATAGGAGTCTGCCCAAGGCAGGTAGGCCACGCCCTCTCCTCATCTGGTAGGGCTATGAAAGCAGCAATCCGGTCAGCCGACCCATCAGCATCAGGATTACTAGCCCAATCAGCCACTACAAATACAATACAAGTAAGTCTATCTACAAAATTTAATCTACAAATTATTCTAACCAGAATTGGATGCAGGGAAAAGAACTTACCTCCCTCAACAGTGGGATAGTTGAGATAATCTATGTTAGGGGCAACAGAATTTGGCCTGATGACAATATAGGCTATAGCCCAACCTTTGTCATCGCCTGAATCAAAATTTGTAATCAGATGGGTCATCTTCTCCCTGACTCGAAGATTGATGCGCCCAGTAGTATTGCTTTTCAGATGGTAAACATTGTTGAAATCTTTAATAGTAATTACCAAATTATGCTTGGCACATAAGTGTTCAATAGATTGAACAATCTTCCAAACCATTGGCATAAGCTGGAAAGGGTCAACTTTAACAGCCCTGATAACTTCAACCATGAGGTTTGGTAAGAAAGGGAAGTTGAGCAAGAAGTTCGTCGGACCGTATGAATTTTTGGATCGTGTGGGCGAGGTTGCTTACCGGTTAGCACTACCAGCGGCTTTGGATAGGGTGCATAATGTGTTCCATGTGTCTCAGTTAAGAAACTGTGAGTGACCCTTCACATGTGCTAGAGGTAGAGAACATAGAGTTGGATGAGTCCTTGTCTTATCTTGAGGTACCAAAACAGATTCTTGATCGCAAGGTTCGGAAAACTAGGAACGGGGAAAAAGTGTTGCTTAAGGTTCTATGGTCTAATCATGAGGTTTAGGAAGCTATTTGGGAGGTGTAAGAGGCCATGAGGGAACGGTATCTGTCTCTTTTTGATCAGGTATGTGTGGTTACGGGGACGTAACCATGTTTCTCTTAGGGGGGTAGAAGATGATCGCATAAGGTTTTGGTATGGTTTATGTTAGTTTTGGTACAGTTAGTAATCGCTTTGAGTAAGTTGGGGACTCGATCAAGTAAGTTGGGGACTCGATCAAGTAAGTAACTTACTCGATGGAGTAAGTTGGTTAAGCGGGTTGTTTTAGTCAGGTTTTGTTAACTCGATCGAGTAAGTTGGTTAAGCGGGTTGTTTTAGTCAGGTTTTGTTAGTAACGCGTGATTAATATATAAAGCCATCCGTCACTTTCTTTCTCACTTTTCATCTTTTCAAAAACCTTTCAAAGAGAAAACAAGTGATGCTTTCATTCGTCGCGTTGCTATCAAATCCCAAAGGCTAAAGTTGTCGGATCGTCGTGTTCTTTACACCGTTGAGTTCGTCTTGTCGAGGGTAAGATCCTTGTATAGTTTTTATATCGTTTCATTGATTTTGTTTAAAACTCTAATTGGGTAGATTGGGGGTTTTGGGAGTATAATGTTGTGTTAGATTGTAATTGTATGTTATGTGATTATAGGAGGAGGTTTCATAGAGGAGCGTAATTGATTAGCTGCTTGTGACGGTCTCGTGATTGCTTATTCCAGGTAGGGTTTCCCTACTCGGTTATTGGTTACATAATTGTGATGGTGATTGTGTTTATTATTGATCTATAACATGCTGGTTTGGTGTTGGAGTTGTTAGTGCATAACTGATGGTATAACTGTCTCTGGTTCTCGAGGTGCGTCCTCGGCTGAGTGGAGTCACTTGCGGGAGTGGCTTCACGCCCTTGATTCGCCCTCTGTGGAACCCGCCACAAAGGGGATGTGCACATTAAGTAACATGGGTTATCGTTCAGATGAGATGAGCGGGGCTTAGGTGGGAACGGCTGCGGTCCCCCACTGGCGGCGAAGAATATCAGTTGAGGTGGGTATTCTGGTAGGACTACACACTTTAGTGTGTATTCAGGTGTGTGGAGTTGTGACGGAGTTTGGGTAAGGTGTGTGTCTGTGGGCATAGCCCACCTGCACGCCCAGCCGATCTGTGGACATACAGCGGTCTTTTGAAAGCCACGCTCGGCGGCATAAAAATGCTTTCGACCGGATCGTTTTAGATCCGTCGGTTTCGTCTCGGTAAGGGTCTCGAAATGATTAGGGATGTTCGGAGTCACCACCAAGAAATTGTGGGATGCTTGGAACCCGTTCGAATCCACTTTATACCTCGGTCAAACGAAGCACAAAGCAGTGTTTGACATAGGTACTAAAGATAAGGAATCGTCCCTCTTTAGCATCCTATCTCTAGAATGACTCTCGTACGCCCTGGATAAGGTCGTCCACTATCCAAAGTTTCTGAGTAATAGGTGAAGGTACGTATTAGGAAGCCCTTTAATTAGACACCCAATCCCGCCTGCGGTAGCGGCCTCTACTGATCGATCTTGGTTGGTTGAATGCAAAAGTTGATAAAACGGTTTCAATGCATGAATGCGCAACAAATAATTTAAACCTTGTAACAACCCGGATTATAAAACAAAGGGAAAACGTATATAAAATGAATTATCAGAGTATAACAATGATAAAAGAGTCAAGGTGGCAGAAACACCTGACCAATCCGGTTCGCTACTAAATCCAAAACCAAACTATTACATTATCCAAGGTTCTCAAAACATAAAAACAAACTCCCAATTTATTATTCGTCTCGCCCCTCGATGCATCCCAAACAACATCATCCAAACAGCGACGAGCATTCAACCTGAGAATGGGGGGTCGACAATCAGTCGGGAGTAACTAGATGCTCTCCCAGTCATGTTTACAACAATTGAATATAACCAACAATCATTAACAATTGAAATGCACAATTAGTAAACATGTGAGACCATCTATACTCATGAAGACTCAACACCAACTTACCATTAAACCAAGACATGTTAGGACAACCACCTAATTAATAACTCCAAATTAAACCACATGAGACGACATATGACAACAACCCATGTTACGACACCATGTAGAAACTTAGGACAATTAAACTCAATGAAACCATAACCAAACCAAACAACCCTCAGAGCGTATATGGAACTGCCTCTGACTAATGGAGCGTACAACAAACTGCCCCTAGCAATAAACACAGTGTATAGAATGAACTCCGTTAGAGCGTATAACGAACTGCCTCTAACCACTAGAGCGTATAACGAATTGCCTCTAGATATGGAGCGTATAACGAACTGCCTCCATAATCGGTATGGACCGTATAACGAACTGCATCCACTGTGGACCGTATAACAAACTACATCCACCCTATGTGTAGCGTATAACCACTGCCTACATGCCTAAGACCTGGCCAGACCTCTCGGTGAAACATAGAGCGTATAACGAACTGCCTCTGCTACACCGAACGACACTCGGGGAACAGAGCGTATAACGAACTGCCTCTGCTACCCCCCGACCCTAGACCATAAAAATCCCCGAAGGGTAGCGTTTGTTCATTCCGATAGTATATAACTTATACTATCGTCATCTATACGACCAACCAAATAACAAGTACACAGTATAACTGACAGCACCAACAATGCATTAACAAACATCACGACTCGACTTGTAGAATAGTGTAACTAACTGTACCACTTATCATATGAATAGAGTAACCAAAGACATAAGCTAACATAATGTTATACTACAACTGGATATAACTCTACATGTGAAACAATTACTAATGATCAATGTTATAGTAACCTTAACCATAACATGAACTTTAGATGTGAGGCTATACTAACCTCGACTATAACTTCAACATATATAACTTGAAGTTATACTTACCTCAACTATAACCTTGACACGAAACTCAAAGTTATACTAGCGTCAACCATAACCTTGAGCCATAATTCAAGGGTTACATTAGTCTCAGCTATAACCTTGACTCGCACTTCAATGTTATAGTAGGTTTAGCTATAACCTTGAATTCATATTTCCAACGTTATAACTCAAACAGCCATAACTTGAGTAACAACCCAAATTTGTACTAACTTCAGCTATAACACTTGAATCATCATCAAGGTTATACTAGCTTTAGCTATAACTTCGGAGAGAACTCTTGGCCGCCTATCATGCCGCCACTAGGGTTTGATTCGAAAACCCTAATTACGCTCATGACACCCATAATAAACATATAAACAACATACGATATATAAAACGCATAAAAACATATACAAACATGCGAAACATATTTAATCATGATAACAAATAATCAAACATGTACCAATCATGTAAAACAATCATTAAATCATATTAATTACATCAATTGGCATAAACACAATTAAAAGAAAACACCTAGTTACCTTATTAGCGATTATTAATGATGCAAATTAATGAAAACCTCCATGAAAGACACGACCATCAAATCATTGTTTCCAACACGTGTCAACGTCCTCAATACCGATATCGAAGATGCAGGAATCCAAATCCATGAAAACACCATAAATGACTCTTTTTCTTATTTACCCATTAAAAATAATAGACCATAAAGGTAGGTCCAAAGGTCCATACAAATAATCCCCATAAAATTATTTGGAGATAAATATGATGTAGAGGTAAGAGCAAGGATTATGAAAATATAATTTGTGTATGAGTTTGGAAGAAGAAAAGATATTCAACAATGGAGTCAAAGGGAGAAAAGAGAACAAAAGAGAGAAAGAGAGGAGAGGCGTGCGGCTGGTCATGCGTGGAAAATGAGAGCAGCATGCTAGCTTGTTTAGGGTTTTGTATTTATATAGGATTATAATATGGTTAACAAGTGGGCTTTTGGTCCATGAGCCCATACAATGGATTATCCAATTATGATTCAGATTGGATATTACTAAAACGCAAGTAGGCCTTATAATAGAAAAGTAGTTATTTAATTAAAATAGTAAAATCGTGCACGGACATTTTAAACCAATCAAAAGTAGTCCAAAACGCAAAATAATAAAATGGAGAACAAAGACGATAAATATAAATATTTCCAAAATACATTCATCCGCTTCGAAATAATTAATTTAATATAATACTTTTATAATAAAATGTTATTATAAAATACGGGATGTTACAATCCAACCCCCTAAAAAGAAGTTTCGTCTTCGAAACTTGAATTTCAAAGATAAGATCAAAAGAAGGTAAGAATTACAAGTGATCATCATCAAAAGTCATCTCGAAATCCTAACCGCAGTGCACTCTGATCCATATCCAAAGTTAAACCAAAGAAAGATATCCCAAATCCTCGATGTTATTATCATCTTCACATACTCTACAATCTCAAAAGTCATATCAGACTCCAACCATCGCAACCCAAAATGATCATTAGGCCAACATCTAATCTTCATATTTCAAACATTCATCCAACTACCATTAACCATCATTACACAACATATATGACCTCTAAAAAACACATTATTATTACTCTAAATCCACCTAGCTTTTAACAAATACTTCAATTCTAGTTTACCATTCACCACAAGATCTGACAATAACTAAAACCCCAAATAGATAATCTCTAAACCAAGAACATCTTTCGAAAGAGAAAACTCTTCCATTCAAGAATGCCATTACAATTATTGCTACCTTAACATCCCCAAAGTCGGTAATGCTCACTACTCTTTACTACTCTTAAGCTCAAAAGCCTTTAATAAATCTCGATGATTCTCGATATATATCTACTTTCTAAAATCATCAATCTCAAACCTCAAACTCTTACTAAACTGTCAAAATCCTATTCAACCTCAAACTCATGGCGACATCATCAATCGCACTCGCAAGACTTAATTATTTCCTTTAAACACTCATGATCACTGCATTCTTATGCACCCAAGGAAACATACACTTTTTGTTAAACTAGTACCTATTATACCACAACACACTTGCCATTGATAAAACATTTCCACCAAAGCATGATAATATCACCATACAACTCTCCTCACCTGTGCTCATAAAATCACCAAACTTATAACCTCATTTTCTAATCACAGTTTACTATCCAAAAATATTATTGTGACATCATAAAACCATAACAAGACTGTATAAATCTATGTACTTTAATAACACTCATACTCTTAATCTCAGATAGAATAGACAAACATCTATGCACCCTCAACTCTTCTTATTAGCTCAGTATAAGACCTTTTTTACACCTTCTCCAAAACTCTATACATTATCCCAATTCATACTCGTATACAGCTATGTCACTATGTTCTCAACCTCAAATAACCAAACATCAAACTCGGGGTATCTACATCGCTCACCAAAGGATCCAAGATCCCAATACGAGATGATCACAAGTAGCTCTAAAGAGATATCAAACATTTTCAAGTTACCATGAAAGAATAAATCATATACAAAGCAAAAAGAAATATTTTCGTGCAATAACGCAAGGTAAAAGAACACATTATTTTGGGAAGTAAAAGCTTAGAGAGAAATCAATGTGAAAAGGATAATTGCAAAAGTTTAAAGAAGAAGGAACTGGAGTTGAAATAAAGAACAAATAGAGGGCAACGATAGATGAAACAGACAGAGGACCAAGATAAGAAACCTTTGGTCTGAAAACTGAAATAGAAGAGGTATGGTTAACACGTGCAAGGATGACAAGAATAGACGATTCAAAAACAATTTTATTTTCCCGAAGACGACACCTTAACATAAGATAAAAAAAAAGCACGATAACCAAGGTCTTACAAATATCGTACAGTCATCACTCAAGGTAACAACGTCTCGGAACATCCTTTCATCATATCTCCATAAACCTCAGAACCAGCAAATATCTATATACTCATCAACAAATCTCCATATAATTGCTCCTTTTACAAACACTATATTCCTCAAATTATCAACTCTCAAGATCACAAACTCTCACGGCCATCAACTCTCAAGTCCTTCCACTCTCAAGAACTCCATCTAATCACACTTTAAGAATCAATCCAAAGCAATATCTATACCCTCAAAAGATGAACACCACAATCCATTATAACCATCTTCAACATGGTTGTTTACTAAGTCAACGCTTGAACACCTTAACTTTAACATCTCACAAGTTCCATAAATTACAGTTTACCCATTTTAATCAATCCCTTAAAACGTACGATCCGTAAATAACTCCTCAACAGATAAATCATAAAATCTTTCATAACTCACTAATAGCCAATAACGAATCTTACTCCTCAAATATGATATCCCAGATAAAGACGAGCGTAGTCTCCAAAATTCCCAACATGCTTAATCTAATCTCCACGATAACATTCAATTCATTCCCCTTAATACACTCGATCCATAAATAACTCACATAATTTTTCCTTTAACACAAGACAAATCCAACAATTCTAACCATTAAGAGCATAAGCCACAATATTCCCAAATAATATGATAAGATAAATCTACCCATCATATCCACCACTTCTGGTGAAACTGTGAAACCATAGTCACACACCTTATGCTACATATCATCCATATCATCGATAAGGATTTCCTCAAGTACCTCAACGACTTAACATCTAATCCCAAAGAAAACTTCATCTTACAAATCTCTATTCCCAAAGTAAACTTTATCTCAATAACCTATAATCCTAAAGTAAACTACTTCGGTAACAAACTCATAATAACAAATGCTCTTTTCTTTCATACTTGAACATCCATAACTACCAGCAATCTTAACTTGTTGCCTCAAGAAACCACAAGGGAATCAACCTCGAAATCACCTCAAACATGAACAACTCCACCAAATAATCCAAAAGGATGAAAGTACGATAAGAGTAAATCTCGGGTTATCAAGGATTAAATATTTTGACCGACATATAACCAAAATGCACGACACGTAACATGCAAAGGACATTTTCAAAATTGACCAACTTTAAAATCAACAAAGCATGCTCGACAAAGTCATACATGAACAACACATTTTATACAGCTAATGATAAAACAAAACATCAAGTCATAAATAACACAATATATAGACTATACATTTTATATAATTAATAACGATAAACATTAAGACATAAACAAACAAATACATGAACAAAACATGTAATACAATTAATAACAATACGGAATATTAAAGCACAAACAAGCAAGTACATGAACAACACATGTAAGACAATTAATAACGATGCAAAACATTAAGGCATAAAAAAACAAGTCCTTAATTGTTTCTACCCCATTTACTCTCACTCATTTACTAAGTCATTCTATTTTAGTCATTAACTACGCGAGAGTTGGGAGCGTGTTCGCTCTGATACCAGCTGTAACAACCCGGATTACAAAACAAAGGGAAAACGTATATAAAATGAATTATCAGATTATAACAATGATAAAAGGGTCAAGGTGGCGGAAACACCTGACCAATCCGGTTCGCTACTAAATCAAAAACCAAACTATTACATTATCCAAGGTTCTCAAAACATAAAAACAAACTCCTAATTTATAATTCGTCTCGCCCCTCGATGCATCCCAAACAACATCATCCAAACAGCGACGAGCCTTCAACCTAAGAATGGGGGGTCGACAATCAGTCGGGAGTAACTAGATGCTCTCCCAGTCATGTTTACAACAATTGAATATAACCAACAATCATTAACAATTGAAATGCATAATTAGTAAACATGTGAGACCATCTATACTCATGAAGACTCAACACCAACTTACCATTAAACCAAGACAAGTTAGGACAACCACCTAATTAATAACTCCAAATTAAACCACGTGAGACGACATATGACAACAACCCATGTTACGACACCATGTAGAAACTTAGGACAATCAAACTCAATGCAACCATAACCAAACCAAACAACCCTCAGAGCGTATAACGAACTGCCTCTGACTAATGGAGCGTATAACGAACTGCCCCTAGCAACAAACACAGTGTATAGAATGAACGCCGTTAGAGCGTATAACGAACTGCCTTTAACCACTAGAGCGTATAACGAACTGCCTCTAGATATGGAGCGTATAACGAACTGCCTCCATAATCGGTATGTACCGTATAACAAACTGCATCCACACTATGTGTAGCGTATAACCACTGCCTACATGCCTAAGACCTGGCCAGACCTCTCGGTGATACACAGAGCGTATAACGAACTACCTCTGCTACACCGAACGATACTCGGGGAATAGAGCGTATAACGAACTGCCTCTGCTACCTCCCTGACCATAGACCATAAAAATCCCCGAAGGGTAGCGTTTGTTCATTTTGATAGTATATAACTGATACTATCGTCATCTATACAACCAACCATATAACAAGTACACAGTATAACTTACAGCACCAACAATGCATTAACAAACATCACGACTCGACTCGTAGAATAGTGTAACTAACTGTACCACTTATCATATGAATAGAGTAACCAAAGACATAAGCTAACATAATGTTATACTACAACTGGATATAACTCTACATGTGAAACAATTACTAATGATCAATGTTATAGTAACCTTAACCATAACATGAAATTTAGATGTGAGGCTATACTAACCTCGACTATAACTTCAATATATATAACTTGAAGTTATAGTTACCTCAACTATAACCTTGACACGAAACTCAAAGTTATACTAGCGTCAACCATAACCTTGAGCCATAATTCAAGGGTTACATTAGTCTCAGCTATAACCTTGACTCGCACTTCAATGTTATAGTAGGTTTAGCTATAACCTTGAATTCATATTTCCAAGTTTATAACTCAAACAGCCATAACTTGAGTAACAACCCAAAGTTGTACTAACTTCAGCTATAACACTTGAATCATCATCAAGGTTATACTAGCTTTAGCTATAACTTCGGAGAGAACTCTTGGCCGCCTATCATGCCGCCACTAGGGTTTGATTCGGAAACCCTAATTACGCTCATGACACCCATAATAAACATATAAACAACATACGATATATAATTAACGCATAAAAACATATACAAACATGCGAAACATATTTAATCATGATAACAAATAGTCAAACATGTACCAATCATGTAAAACAATCATTAAATCATATTAATTACATCAATTGACATAAACACAATTAAAAGAAAACACCTAGTTACCTTATTAGCGATTATTAATGATGCAAATTAATGAAAATCTCCATGAAAGACACGACCATCAAATCCTTGTTTCCAACACGTGTCAACTTCCTCAATACCGATATCAAAGATACACGAATCCAAATCCATGAAAACACCATAAATGACTCTTTTTCTTCTTTACCCATTAAAAATAATAGACCATAAAGGTAGGTCCAAAGGTCCATATAAATAACCCCTATAAAATTATTTGGAGATAAATATGATGTAGAGGTATGAGCAAGTTTATGAAAATATAATTTGTGTATGAGTTTGGAAGAAGAAACGATATTCAATAATGGAGTCAAAGGGAGAAAAGAGGACAAAAGAGAGAAAGAGAGGAGAGGCGTGCGGCTGGTCATGCGTGGAAAATAGAGAGCAGCTTGCCAGCTTGCTTAGGGTTTTGTATTTATATAGGATTATAAGAGGGTTAACAAGTGGGCTTTTGGTCCATGAGCCCATACAATGGATTATCCAATTATGATTCAGATTGGATATTACTAAAACGCAAGTAGGCCTTATAATAGAAAAGTAGTTATTTAATTAAAATAGTAAAATCGTGCACGGACATTTTAAACCAATAAAAAGTAGTCCAAATCACAAAATAATAAAATGGAAAACAAAGACGATAAATATAAATATTTCCAAAATACATTCATCCACTTCGAAATAATTAATTTAATATAATACTTTTATAGTAAAATGTTATTATAAAATACGGGGTGTTACAAACCTAACATGTGAGAGCTTTCTAAGTCGGTTGCTTTAATCCAAGTATCAAGTATAAGATGTCGGGTTCGATTAATGGTTGATTTGCATGCAAGACGGAAGTTAAACATCCATTTACCGTATTAAGTTTATGGTGCATAACGTGATCCATTTGTCTTAGTAAAGCATTTGGCAAATATGATTTTTTAATGAGCAAATAGTCATCTGATCCGTCCTATATCCGAGCTAACCGGAGTCGGGATCGTCCTAGACTAATGCTAGAAAGGGAACAGGCCCTGTGCCAGGCGGCCATATGAGGCGCGAGCATGCCGGGGGTGTAAGGGGGCCTCCCCTGGTTTTGAAAATAAGAGAAAAGGGCATGTGTAGGCGCGGGTCAACCAACGGTTATATGCCGTGTTCTGACCATTTGGAAAACGTTTATAAAACGTATTGAAAAATGGGTATTTGACCCGATTTGGTTTGAAAAGGTCGTCTAGACCGTATTTGTTGAATTGAAGAGCGGGACTCGTATAATCATCATTATTTTGATGATATTCGGTGTCGGGTTCGACTTGGCAAGCTTGACATGAATAGTTTTGAAAATAATTATGAACTAATTGTTTTAAGTTCATTTGAATATAATTAGTCGATACTCGTCATCGTACCCGGGTTAAAATCCGGCATGGTATGTAGAACCAAGGATGACTTTGTGTTGGTGACTAATATGCTTGTTTTGAAAATATAAAGAAATGATGAAAGGCTTTAAAATACCTCCCAAAATGTAAAGAAATGAAATAAAAGGCTTTAAATACCTTTTAAATGTTATTAACCAAATATTATCACCGAAACACGGATTTAACCGTCATGGTATGAGGGACCAAGGGTGAAAAATATTTTATGGTAAAAAACAAATAAAATAAAATAAAAAAGGTTTGAAAATATTTGAAATGGTAAAAACCGATTACAAATATGAAAATGGATTAAAGGGGAAAGACAAGAACAAACACGGTTGAGTTCTGACCTAGGCACCCCATTGAGGCGCGAGCCTATGTGCATAATAAGGGGCATCTGCCTCAGGCTAAAACTCAGTTTTGGCTCGTTTATCCCCTGTTTTGGATCGTGTTATGCATGTTTTAGCATGTTTTAGTCATAAAAAAATGAATACATGATAAAAGAAGGATTTTTACACCCTCACACTTACATGTTTGGTTATGGCGAGAAATCGACGTAAGTGTAACAACTCGTTTGGTCGGAAAAGACTCGGTTTAAAACCGTTTTGGTAAGTACAAAGAGTGTTTTATTAATATTAGTGACGGTGTAGTGGTCGAAGTGGTCGGTCAAGTTATTTAATGTACGATGACGGTACCAAACAATGTGTAAGGCTTGTATTTACGATCGGTAGGTCGTAAATACGCGTCGGATTGTGACTTAAGAAGTCGAGTCGAGAATTTTAAGGGAGAAAAGAGGGGGCCGACACTCGCGTAAGTTCTCAAATGGGGGCATTTGAGGGGTATTTATAGGAAAATAAGTGGTTGTGTGAGTTTTGAGCGACGTGGCCACCTTGGCTTCTCAAAGAGGCGCGAGCCACGTCGCGGGTCTTTGAGTTGTCTTGTCGCTTTCACACAAGTGCAATCATGATTTGTTCTATCCTAGGATTTGTAGTCACATGTTTGGTACTTGACCATTCATGAATCCGGGAAATCTTAGTATAGAAGGCTTTGAATGTTTTGTTTTTGGTGGTTGACTCGGTTTGACTCGTTGTTGGAGTCGGGATTTGAATTTTTGAGTCGGTTTTTGGTCTGGTATCGGTTTTGACTCTAGTTAGTGTCATTGCGACCCCGTCGTCGTGCATTAAACACTCCAGGTCTTTTGAAAAGTTTTGAAATGTTTTATTTTCGAAATCGTTTTAAGTTTTCCGACGTAAAGTTGTACACAAATTGTCGATCAAACGCCGCGATTGCAAAACGTGTTATAGTCCGATAATCATCGGGTGTTTGTTGGAGTCTCAGCAGATACTGGGTATCTACAGAGCCCCCACTTTGACTGAGGCTTGGACATGGTGAAAGTCAAAGTAGAGCCCCCAGGTAAATCGAAGATGACAACCTGGAGACCCTAGCGATGTCAAGGCGGCTCGAAAGGATTAGGGCCAAGGACCTGCCGTCGGGAAGGGCGACGCCAAGGCGACTCGAGGGTACAAGCCAAGGACCTGTCGTCGGGAACAGTTTAGAGTATGTCGACTGTCCGTGCGGGTCGTTTAAAGTCCGTTAGACTACGTACAAAGGCTCGCCAGCCATAAGAAGGAGTCATACCTGAGGCATCTTCGGATATGTCCTTGCACGTTTGCGGACAATGGCTCGTCAGCTGTGGTGCGTGCATGAGGAGGGCTCGCCAGCCGTGATGCGTTATAAGGCTCGCCAGCCATGGTGCGTACCTCAAGAGGGCTCGCCAGCCGCGATGCGTAGTAAGGCTCGCCAGACATGGTGTGTACATGAGGAGGGATCGCCAGCCGCGATGCGTAGTAAGGCTCGCCAGCCATGGTGCATATATGAGGAGGGCTCGCCAGCCGCAATGCATAGTAAGGCTCGCCAGCCAAGGAGCGTACCTGAGGAGGGTTCGCCAGCCGCGATGCGTAGTAAGGCTCGCCAGCCATGGTGCGTATATGAGGAGGGCTCGCTAGCCGCGATGCGTAGTAAGGCTCGCCAGCCATGGTGCGGTCGCTTGATCGACCGTGAGAATAGCCGCGTCGGATGGCTTGTTTTGAAAGTAACGGACTCATGATGCCGCTGTAAAAATAGTGAATTTTGAATTTCCACTATCACTGTTTCTGAAATAAGCGGGTTCCGCGAGGAAGCCCCCTGTTGACATTTGAAGGAATAGCGAATGTTGAACTTCCACTACTCGTTTTTGAATTTGAAGTGGCGGTTTTAATCGCCGTTTGTTTGAATTTTTTGAAGGAAATAACAAATTTTAAATTTCGCTATTACGACTGAGGTGACTGTTTATGTGCCGCCGTTGACATGTGAAGGAAATAGTGAATTTGGAATCTTCACTATTATTTTGAAGCGACGGTTTATGTTGCCGCCGTTGACATGTGAAGGAAATAGTGAATTTGGAATTTTCACTATTACGTTTGAAGTGACGGTTTATGTTGCCGCCGTAGACATGTGTGGTGAAAATGGTGGAATTTAATTTCCGATTTGAAGAAATAGTGAATTTGAACTTTCACTATTATTTTGAAAAAAAAAATGACAGTTTTAATTGCCGTCGTTTGAAATTTGACGAAATAGTGAATTTGAATTTTCACTATTATTTTGAAAATTGACGGTTTTAATTGCCGTCGTTGAAATTTGAAGAAATAGTGAATTTTGAATTTTTCACTGTTATTTTGGAAAATATGACGGTTTTAATTGCCGTCGTTGAAATTTGAAGAAATAGTGAATTTTGAATTTTTCACCATTTTTTGTAAATTGAAGTGAAAATGGCGGTTTTGATCGCCGTTTGCTTGAAATTTTTGAAGGAAAATAGTGAATTTTGATTTCACTATTTGTTTTTTGTATTTCAAAAATGAAGGTCCTTAACGTCGTCATTGGAAATTTGAGGTTTTTTACGGGAAATTGGGCCAAAGCCCAAAATTTTGCTGAAAAAGCAGGGAACACCTGATTGAGGCGCGAGCTTCCTGGCGAACCAAGGGAGCTTCCCTATTTTTCTGTAAAAGACGCGAGGATGGTTCGCATGCCATTCCCTCATTTCGTCTTCAACCTTCGACATAAACACACCAAAAACCGTCATTGAAGGTCTCTAGCTTGCTTCCATTCGCGCTATCATCAACAATGTCATCTCAAGGTTTGTATTCCCTCTTGAATCCATTTGAATTTGTTGGTCCTTTAGCTAAATTGAATCAGGGCGAAATTTTACCCTAGAAAATCGATTTGGGCGTTTTTGATTGAGCCCATTTCGAGTGAAATTGACGATTGCATTAGGTTAGAAACCTGTTTAGGAGTATAGGGGTGCTTTTAGTTTGCATTTTGGTCCCCGTTCCCGCTCCTTATATTCGAAAAACGTGAGTGAGGGGGAGAAACCGTCTCATCTCACAATACCAAGTTTATTTGCTTGGGTAATGGGTCCCACTAGGTTGCATTGTAGTCAGGAAAGACCGTATTTGCCATTGTGGACCTTTGCTGGGTGTTGTGGGCAAAGTTGGAATTTTTGCCTTTTGTGACGGTCTTATGTCTGACAAAATGAGCGCCCGTTTGGGCTTGAATTGAGTCAGTTTGCCTCGAAATGGACCTTATTGGCAGTTTAGGTTGCCTTGAGGCGTGATAAAATAACGTTTGCCTCTTTGCGGCCGTTTTTGAATTTTTGACTGGTTTGTGCTCAAATTGGCGTATAAATTGCCTTTTTGAGCCGTAGAAAAATTCCCCATTGCATTGGGAATGTACTTTGGTTTGTTGGCGGATCTTGTGTGGGTCTTGGGGTGCTGTTTTTCGTTGTGGTTGTTTCGACTCGTCTTTTGCTTGAAAAGAAGGGCGAGTCGTTTTTTTTTGGTTCGTTTTTTTTGTGAATCGTTTTTTGTTTGGTTGGGTTTGGGCGGGTTTGGGCGGGGTTGCCCTAGCTTTGCTTTGCAGGTTGTTTGTTTTTTTGTTTTGTCCAATTTATGCCATCATAATGCCGAAATTTCGGCTGACGTTCTTTGGTTGCATTTGGTCGCAGGGGAGCATTCGGGGCATACAGGATCTGTTGTTGAGGCATTGGAGGAGGAGGATAATCCAGGAGGAGGAGAGGCGACTGTTTTTTGTTACAGGCTTGGTTGTGTTTCTTCCTAGCGGCCTTTGCCCGGCCAATGATCGGGTATCGATCGTTGGTCGTTGTCTGCAGAGGTTCGGATGTCCGATGAGTGGGGTTCAGGGCGTGTTATCCAATGTTGCCACTTTTGATCGTTGTCGAGTTCTGTTGATTGGGGGTCAACATCGGGGTAGTGTCCGTTGTCATGGTCCTCTTTCACTCTTGAATTCTGCCGATTGGAGGTCAACGTCGGGGTAACGTGCTGAGTTACGATCCTCGGTTGTCGTGTCGTCCGAAGTCTGCCAGGCATCATTTTTCTTTTCGTTATGGAGGAGGAACGTGGTGTTACCGTTATGGTAACCACCTCTGCTTCCGTTGTTTCTCCTCTGTTCCCCGTGTTGCTCCTTTTCTTTTCATATTGGAAGGATAGGGAGTGCTTAGTTCGGTAGGTGGCAGGTAGCCCCCGGTTTATTGTCTTAGGCCAGTGTCTGTATGATAGATGTCTGTACTGGATCCTGTTTGTACGGTCAGTTGTTCGTATCAAACGTGTGTCGATGTATTTTGCGTGAGGCGGTTTGTATATATGTGTTTTTGGTTTGTGGCTCATTTTGTGATTTTTGGCTTTTTTGTGTTGTGTTTCGGAGCAGCGCTGTCGGTTGTCAATTTTCCTTTTGCTTTGCACCAGTTCCTGCATCGTTAGTGTAAAAAACAGGCAACATGTAGCACATATGCATAAACGTAAACACGTAAAAGCATTTGATTGAAAAACAAAATTAACCAAGATGACTTGAAGTTAAAATTGAATTTTGAAAATTAAAATGAATTTTGAAAAATTTTGCGACAAGTCGTCACGTTTGGACTCCCAAAAGGAATTAATTTGAAAATGTAGCAATTAACTCGTGTTTTGAATTAAATTGCGTTGAAATTGTTGAAATTGATTTGTGACTCGAAAATTTCAGACTCAAACCGCGAGGGATGAATTTTAGAAAAGATTTTTACGAGTATATTTGATTCGATTTTTGTGAGGTCAAGACTCGAATTTGTGAGTGTTTGAATTTTGAGGAAAATTGATGTCGTGTTATCAATTTTTGATTTTTATTTTGATGGAAAATAGCGAAAATGCGAAAAATTTTCGGAATTTCGACTGACATGGAAACGATCCGTCGCGGATCGGGGCGACTAGCCCTTCCCCCTTTAAAAAGGAAATAAAAATCCGTATGTTTAAGGCTGCGTTATGGAAACCGTGCCGGATTTCGTAAAACGCGAAAGCAAGGAAATGTGAGTGTGAGGAAACACAAAATGTCCTGGATCATCCCGAAGAGGCGCGAGCGTTCTGGCGGGAGGTTTGAGGTGTCAAGAGAAAACACAAGTTTAAAGTGAAAAGTCAAAGCGGGAATCCTGGGGGAGGGCCTAAAGAGGCGCAAGCAGCCTGGCGATGGAAGACAGCTCTCCCCTTTTTCTGAAAAACGCGCTGATCGTTTTGTATAAATAGTGATGTTTGCGCTTCATTGTTTCATCATCCGAAACACAAAAACATCTCTACAAAATTTCTTCTTCTTTCACAAAAATAATTCATGGATGCCTTTGAGAATGCGTTGCGACAATGGTGCCGAGATTTGTCGCCTCCCGAAAAGTATCAACTCATTTGCATGGGAGTTGGTCAATTGTTGGTGCTCCGTCAAGTCAAGGTACAATCCTCATTCCTCGAAGCATGTTCTCGGTTTTGGGATTCGAAACACCATGTTTTCGTTTTCCCGAAAGGTCAAATTTGTCCTCTTGCCGAAGAAGTTGGAGCCATTGGTGGGTGGCCGGGTTGTGTTCCAGTGCTTCCTCCGACTCGGTTGTGCTATAAGGAGAAATTTCGTTCCATGTTGGGTTTGTCGACAAGCCAAGTCAACTTCCTTCTTGCTCCACATGGTGTGGACATGTTGGCTCTTATCAACATCTTTTCAAACCGATTAGACGCCAATGTTTCGGAGGTGGCTAGGAGAAGGGCTCTTGCCTTTTACCTTATCCATGTGTACCTCTTTCTTGATGCTTTGAAGAAGGAGGGGCCGAAATGCTATGGTAGCATGACCCTTGTTCATGTGGTTGAGCAAATAGAGCATGGTAGAGATCCATCATGGTTGGTGCTTGGAGAGATCATCCAAGCTTTGGACAAGGAAGGCTCTTTTGGAGAAGCTCCTTCGTTTGGGTCCCCAAGGATCCTCCAAGTGTGGCTATTGGAGAGGCTAAGGTATGTAGAGCCTCCGGTTGATTCTTCTTCTTATTCCTTCCGCCACCTTACCATGAAGAAGAAGTTGTACTCGGATAGTTTTGCTTCTACCGAGACTTATTGGGCCGCAATATTGGTGGAGGAGGGTGGTCCTCACATCCGTTGGGTGGTGCCATGGTGGCACTTGAGGTCCTTCACGGGATTGCCCGCTTCGGGTGCTAGTCCTCATTAATTGATGGTTGTGGGTTTGAAGGTCACTTCCTTCATTTATCCCGAAAGGCTCATGAGGCAAATGGGGGCGTCAACAAAAGGTGCCCGCTCAAGATACCCTTGTCCAAGAGAACGTTTTCCGGAACTCTGAGCTTGTGGAGGTCTTCGAAAGATGGTGGGCCCCTCGGCCGCTTTAGGAGGTACCAGACCCCGTTGCCACGACATGGGTGACTGCCGCTTATGTCAAGTGATCACGCGCTCCGTCCTTGGAAGAGAGGTCCAAATTTCGTAAGGACGAGGTTGTCGACTTGAAGTATCGATAGGTTGGCAAGGCCAATCGTGCCTTCTTCGAGGAGTATGTTGATGGAGCTAGTCCCGTTGTGATGAGACCACCAAAGAGGAGAAGCTCAGGTCCCAAGAACATGGTGGGCCGTGCATGGGCTCGTTTTGGGCCGAACATGGGATCTTGCACTAGAACGAAGGCCGTTGCCGTTGTTGATCCGTTGAGGATCCGTTCTGAAGAGGAAATCCGTGCTAGGCGGGCCAACAAGAAGAACAAGGGGAAGATGTACCCCGAGGGAAAAGGCAAGGGTAGAATGGAAGAGTGAAGACCTCCATTACCCATCTTATTATTATGTTTTATTATTTTTGTGGGTTTTTATTATGTTGTACTAGCTAGTTATTGTGTGTTTTGTGCTAGTATTATTAGGTGAGGTGTTTTAGCTGACACATTAGCTTTGACAAGTTGTAGACTCGTCGAGCTTTATTTGTTGTTTAAATTGTAATCCCTCCCATTATTAATTAAATAAGAGGATTGCTTGTGTCAAAAATTGTGAACGCTTGTTTCTTCCATCCATTTTGTAAAGGCAATTCGATTTGAATCGTCCTAAACGTTTGCACTGGGAAAGTGGGATTTTTGGGAGGAAGGGAGAAAGGCTAATTTTTGGTATTTTTTGTGGGGAAAATGGAATGTTGTTCCCTTTTCTCTTTTTTTGATGGGGATGGTTTTTTTGTATGGTTTTTTTTATTATAGGGATGATTGTATCCTTCCTGTGTAGGAAAGGACTGCCTATGTATCCACCTGGAGAGGTGAAATCAAACCATGATCGTAGTTCGAAATGTTTTGTAAATTTTGATTGGGTTTTATGGTTGTATCCCTCATGTATTAGAAGGACTGCCTACGTATCCACCTGAAGAGGTGAAATCAAACCATGCTCGTAGTTCAGGGGTTTTTGTTTGCTTTAGTGCAAATGGATGTTGCCTTTGACAGATCAAAGGACATTCGAAACGGGCAAGGTGCCGTAACTTAGACTCGATAAAACATGCAATTTCAAATCAGAACGAGTTTGAGGAACTTGACTTGAAAAGGGTTAAGGTGGACGCTAGTTGTAAAACTAGGCTTGGATCGTTGGTTGCTATGGTTCAAGGGTAGTATTTCTTGAGTTGGTCTAGGTTGGTCGGGTTTGTAAACTCCTCCCCATCTAGGTCACTCAGTCTCACTGCGCCTCCCGAAAGTATTTTCTTGACCAGGTATGGCCCGGCCCAGTTGGGTTTGAATTTTCCCCTCGGATCGACGGGTAACGGTGCTCGAACTGACTTGAGGACTAAATCGCCCTCCTGGATGTTCCTGGGTTTGACCCTCTTGTTGAATGCCCGTTGTATACGTCGTTGGTATAGCTGGAAGTTGTGCAAGGCGTTGAGTCACCGTTCGTCTAGAAGAGTGAGTTTCTCGTACCTTCGACGGGTCCATTCCGCCTCAGGGACTTGACTCTCTAGTAGGATGCGTAGAGATGGGACCTCTAACTCTACCGGTTGAACTACCTCCATACCGTATGCTAGGTAGAAGGGTGTGGCGCCTGTCGGTGTTCGAATGGAGGTTCGGTATCCCCAGAGTGCGAATGGGAGTTTGCTCGTCCAATCGCGGTAGTTGTCTTACATTTTCTTGATAACAGTGACGAGAATTTTATTAGCTGCCTCCACCGCTCCATTGGTTTGGGGACGGTAGGGGGATGATCGATGTCGTTTGATTTTGTATTTGTCCAGCAAGGCTTGAGTTTCCGCCCGGAAGTGAAACCCTTGATCGCTGATGATCTCATGGGGTACCCCATATCGGCAGATGATGTTGTTTTGGATGAACTTGGCCACTTGTTTGGCAGTCAAGACTGCATATGACTGCGCTTCCACCCATTTGGTGAAGTAGTCGATGGCGACGAGGACGAAACAATGCCCCTTGGTGCCCACCGGGTTAACTTTCCCGATGATGTCGATGCCCCAGGTTGAGAAAGGCCAGGGTGACGTCATGGTATATAAAAGGGATGGTGGTATATGTTGTATGTTGGAGAAGATTTGGCAATTGTGGCAATGTTTGACGTAGTTACGGCAATCGGCTTGCATGGTGGTCTAGTAGTAACCTAGCCGTATGATTTTTCGGGTAAGCATCATTGCGCTCATGTGAGGGCCACATTCTCCATGGTGGACCTCTCCCATGACTTTTTTGGCTTTGTGATGGTCAACGCAAAGGAGGAGAATCCCTTGGGGTGTTCTTTTGTATAATTGGTCTTGGTTTATCATGAATTGTGATGCAAGTAAACGGATGGCTCTTTGTCCTCTTTGGTCAGAGTTAGGAGGGAATTCGTTTTTGGTTTTGTAATTGAGGATGGCTTGGTACCAAGGTTCATCATGGCTTTCCTCGTCGTTGTTGATGGCACAAATGTGAGCTGGCTCGCTCCTTCTCTCGACACATAGGGGCATCGACGTCATTTCATCAGGTATGTTGACGAGCGCGGCAAGTTTTGCCAAGGCATCAGCAAATTGATTTTCCTCTCGTGGCAAGTGGAAGTAGTTGACTTGGTGGAAGAACTCGGCCTCTTGATTGATTCTTGCTCGGTAGGGAGCTAAGCTGTCACTTTGGATTTGATATGATCCGGACACCTGATTGATGATGAGCGAGGAATCGCCGTGGACCCTCAGTCTCTTGATGCCAAGTGTGATGGCTGCTTGTAGGCCGATGGGGATGCTTCATATTCAGCGGCATTGTTGGTGACGGCGAAGTCTAGTTTGACCGAGATCGGAACGTGTTCTCCCTCCGGTGATATTAGGAGGATTCCTACCCCGAAGCCTCTCAAATTAGATGCACCATCGAAGTATAGGTCCCATGCGTCGGAATCGGCACAAAGGATGTCTTCGTCAGGAAGTGACCATGTGTCGGTCGTTAGATCCTCGTTGACGGGATTTTCTGCCAGGAAATCAGCGACCGCTCTTCCCTTGATAACCTTGAGGGGTACAAACTTGAGAGCAAACTTGGACAGCATGAGTGTCCACCTAGACAGCCTTCCATTTAATACGGGTTTTTCGAAGATGTATTTGACCGGGTCCATCTTGGAGTAAATGTGGATCGTGTAGCTGAGCATGTAATGCCGCAGCTTTTTTGTTGACCATACTAGGGCAAGGCATGTCTTTTCCAGTTGGGTGTACCTTGTCTCGTACTCAATGAACTTTTTGTTGATGTAGTAGATGGCTCATTCTTCGTCGTGGACTGTTTTTGCTAGCATTGCTCCCGTGGCTGTGTCTGTTACAGTCAGGTATAGGGATAAAGGAATCCCCGATTGAGGTGGCATGAGGACAGGAGGTTTGGATAGGATTGAAAGAAAAGTAGATCTATATACTTACATATTCATATATATGTTATAAATTAATTTGTCATAAAATTAATAAAGGTCTTATGCATGCAAACATTAAAACAAAATAAGGAAGAAACATTATTCTTACATTGTATTTTCGGTTCAAATAGGCACAAAAAAAATCTCCTTTTCTTTTGTTCTTGAGCTTTCCTTTTCGATGAACAAAGATCCAAGTGTAGGATCTCTCCCAAGGAATTATACCCAAGGCTTACTCTTAATCAAATTAATATAATGTATACTAGATGATATTAATTTTATAAGAAAAATGACCCAAAAATTATTTGGTATCTCACCCAAAAACCGGTTGGGAGAGAGGGATTATGGAGGATTTTTCTCTTTCTAAAATCTTAATTTTTGAGAAGTTAGAATGAATGAATGAATTTACACACTCATGCATGTAGTATGTAAAAATTATGAGACAAAAACTCTTTTGCCTTTCTCTATGGTGAAACCGGGTAGGAGGGAAGAGGGGGGAAGAAAAAGACCCAATGCATGCCCTTGTTTGCCTTCACAATGCAAACTGGGGTTGCATGGCTAGGCTATATGCAAATGATGGTGTTTTCCACTAACTTATTCAACCAAAATATATAGCCTAATTCCCTCCTTATTTCGGCACATATGGATAACATGGGTTCCATATTATTTTTTTGTCAATTGTCAATATGTCACATGTCATATGTAACATAAATTTGTTTTGTATTTTTACCATATTAAAAATCAACGTATTAATAAAATACGTCATATACAAAAATCGACTTAGTAATTCATAATTACTTGTGCCAAAATATTTTACCAATTTATAAATCGTATTTAATAATAATTCATTCAAATTTAATCGTTTCCTTAAACAATAATTTCATCTGAGCAATGATATAATTCGATTACTCAGACCATATCTCATTTAATCACATTACAATGTGATACGTAAATTTTACTTCCAAAATCGTCCGTCAATTTTCAAATAATTTAATTAACTCGTAACATTATACGATTAATTAAATGATAAATTAAGAGTGTTGCCCTATAGGTATGACCTAGGGGGTCAACTGATCACCACCGTCGCACGACAGTAATGTCAAACTCTAGTCAGCCAATCATTACCGATATATGTTGACCAGTTGACAGTAAAAATACTTCCCAATTGTATTCTTTAAAATGAGATTTAATAATGATATTTAAATCATATGATCGCACTATTGTTGAGGACACATTTCCCAACAATCTCCCACTTGTCCTCGACAAGTGTGCGTCACCAATTCTCTTGTCCTATTACTATCTCCCACTCAATGCAAGGTGTCTTTCTGGTCGTACTTGCAAGTGATCATATCGAGAGTGGTTTCCTCGATCCGGAGAATAGCGATTGATTGGACTTATCTATCATAGATACTTTCCGAGTGTGGCCACGCATTTCCAGTTCATTACTCCTCGAGTGGCCCTGAGATATTGTTATAACCCTGACTAGGGGTGGACAATTCCTATCGCACTCATTCCCTTCGACTAGCCACAGCCATCATAACCCAAAATATGCCCATTTGACCCCATTTACGAAGGTCGTAGTAACACAAATCAAAGTTAATCTGAAATTGTGCTATCTTAGGAGAATAGTCTTTAGTCAAAAGAATTGACTCATTCGAATACTATAGCAGCTCTCGCCACGACCAGGCTATATAAATTTGCCAGAACTCTATAAGCGGTCATAAGGCTCGACAAAATGTTCCTAACAGTCTGCCTATGTGATCGACTAGTCATCTCACATGACTCTATGGCACTTGAACTTGCCATCAATCGCATCACACTCTAGTCACTTCGAGACGTCACCTCATACAAGTGACGATGGGCAAATACTATGTTAATCCGTGTTCACTTTAACGGGGTTCAATTGTCACTACAACCCGTTTGGATGTAACAATGTATAAATTAAAGATAAAAGACAAATGTGATTATGAACATGAACAAAAACAACACTTTTATTTCATTTCAAAATCTAACATAGACTTGGTACACGTTTAAGTCCCATGGACGTAACATGCCCATCATGCTTAGCCTGCGATAAAGGCTTGGTGAGCGGATCGGCTATGTTGTCATCCGTCCCAACCCTACAAATCGCAATTTCCTTTCTTTCAATGAAATCTCTTATTACATGATATTTTCTAAGTACATGTCTAGATCTATTACTAGACTTTGGCTCCTTAGCTTGGAAGATCGTCCCACTATTATCACAATATAGAGTGATGGGATCATTGGCGGTAGGTACTACTTTTAGACCTTCCGTGAATTGCTTGATCCAAACAGCTTCCTTAGCAGCTTCTGATGCTGCAATGTACTCAGCCTCCGTTGTAGAATCCGCGGTTACAGCTTCTTTGAAGCTTCTCCAGCTAACGGCACCACCATTAAGCATGAAAACAAAACCAGCTTGTGATTTCATGTCATCTCTATCTGTTTGAAAATTTGAGTCCGTGTATCCATTAACATGCAACTCAGTGTCTCCTCCAAACACTAGGATAGAATCCTTAGTTCTTCTCAAGTACTTAAGGATGTTCTTGACAGCAATCCAGTGACTCTCACCTGGATTTCCTTGATATCTACTCGTCATACTCAAAGCATACGAGACATCAGGACGTGTGCATATCATGGCGTACATGATTGATCCGACAGCGGAAGCGTAAGGGATCAATTTCATGCGTTCAACATCATGAGGTTCGGAGGGAGATTGAGTCTTGCTCAATATCGTCCCGGTTACCATAGATACCAAACCCCTTTTGGATTTGTCCATGCTGAACCGTCGAAGAATCTTATCAACATAAGACTCTTGACTTAGTGCCAATATCCTCTTGGATCTATCTCTATGGATCCGGATACCTAATATGCGTTGTGCTTCTCCTAAATCCTTCATTTGGAAGTGGTTACCTAACCACTTCTTAACAGAAGACAACATTGGAATATCATTTCCAATGAGTAGTATGTCATCGACATACAAGATTAGGAACACAACATTGCTCCCACTAAATTTCATGTATAAACATGGTTCCTCAACACTTCGAGTGAAACCATTTTCCTTTATAACATGATTGAATCGATGATTCCAACTTCTTGATGCTTGCTTAAGACCATAAATGGATCTCTTAAGCTTGCACACTTTGTTAGGATTTTTATAATCGACAAAACCTTCGGGTTGTATCATGTACACCTCCTCTTCTAAATGCCCATTTAGAAAAGCGGTTTTGACATCCATTTGCCATATCTCATAATCATGAAATGCGGCAATCGCTAACAAAATACGTATGGATCTTAGCATGGCTACGGGTGCGAAGGTCTCATCATAATGGAGACCTTGGACTTGGGTAAAACCCTTTGCCACTAGCCTAGCTTTGTAGACATCATCATGTCCTTCTATGCCATTTTTGACTTTGAATATCCATTTGCATTGAAGAGGTCTTGCCCCTTTAGGCAAATCTACCAAGTCCCAAACTTGGTTTTCAAGCATAGAATCCATTTCGGATTTCATGGCTTCAAGCCATAAGGAAGAATTAGGACTAGAGATTGCGGCCTTGTAGGTGGCGGGTTCGTCACTTTCCATGAGCAACACATCGAGTGTTCCATCTTCCTCGATAAGTCCCACATATCGATCGGGATGGCGAATTACTCGACCCGTCCTTCTTAGTGGAGGAGGTACAACCGCGTTAGACGACGAAGGAACTTCTTCTTGCGTCTCTACCTCGGTTTGTGCCTCTTGAACTTCATCAAGTTCAAAATTTCTCCCACTCTGTCTTTTAGAAATAAATTCTCTTTCTAAGAAGACAGCCTCGCAAGACACAAACACTTTGTTATCTTGAGGTTTGTAGAAGTAGTATCCTCGAGAGGTCGAGGGGTAACCTACAAAGATGCATTTTTCGGATCTTGGGGCAAGCTTGTTGTCGTTCTTAGTTTTGACGTAAGCATCACATCCCCAAATCTTCATATAGGATATATTGGGGATCTTTCCCGTCCACATCTCACATGGAGTCTTCTCGGTGGACTTTGTGGGACTATTGTTCAAAGATCGAATTGCGGTTTGTATCGCAAATCCCCAAAACGAGTTCGGTAACTCGGTTTGACTCATCATGGATCGAACTATATCAAGTAAGGTTTGATTCCTCCTTTCGGCAACACCATTGAGTTGTGGTGTTCCGGGTGGAGTAAGTTGTGATATAATACCACAACCTTTCAAGTGTGAATCAAATTCAAGGCTAAGGTATTCACCACCACGATCGGATCGTAGTGCCTTAATCCTTTTGTTCAATTGGTTCTCTACTTCGTTTTGAAATTCTTTGAATTTCCCAAACGCTTCACTCTTATGCTTCATTAAATAGACATACCCATGTCAACTCAAGTCGTCGGTGAAAGTTATAAAGTAGTCATAATTTCCACGAGCGATGATACTCATTGGTCCACATACATCGGTGTGTATGAGTCCCAATAGTTCACTAGCTCGTGTCCCTTTACCACTAAAAGGATTACGAGTCATCTTGCCAAGTAGGCAATATTCGCATGTACCATATGATTGATAATCAAATGGTGTAATCACATTAGTCGAAATTAATCTTTTGATGCGATTCTCGTTTATGTGACCTAATCGACAATGCCAAATGAACGCTTCACTTGGGTCACTTGTTTTGAGTTTCTTTTATTGAATGTTATAAATATCATTAGTCGGATTTGAGGTCTCTAAAATGTAAATGCCATTATTGGAAAAAGCTTGGCCAATAACCAAATCATTCCTAGAAATAGTACAACGATTGTTCTTAATGACAAAACAAAAACCGTCCATGTCTAGCATGGCGATTGAAATAATGTTTTTAGAGAGTGTAGGCACATAAAAACAATTATGTAAATACAACTCAAATCCATTAGGCAAAGCTAGAACATAAGTTCCTTTTGATTCGGCCGCTACTCGAGCTCCATTTCCAAGGCGTAGATCCACATCTCCCTTGCTAAGCCTCTCCACATCTCTTAAACCCTGTAAATGGTTACAAAGGTGAGAACCACAACTGGTATCTAGTACCCATGTCGTAGTGGAAGTATAATTTATATCAATAACATAAATTTCCTTAGGAATTTTACCTTTCGGAGTGATGATTCCTTCCCTTATATTTCGCAAATATACGGGACAATTCCTAAGCCAATGTCCCATGCCATAGCAATAATGGCACTCATCATTAACTTGCTTGAAGTTTTTGATTTTCTTTCCCTTCTTCTTGAACCTCTTGCCCTTTGAAGCAAGAACTTGATTGCTTGAGCTCCCACTAGTTTTGGCATCTTTATCTTCCAGAGACAAAGACCCTATAGATTGCATGAGGTAGTCTTCCTAAGACGGACTCACACGAGGTCTAGTAGTAGTAGGTGGTTTAGAAGAAGTGATGAAGTTAAGGTTTCCATCCGAACCTATCCCAAAATAAAGTTCTCTAGTAGTGTCGAAATCATTGTTGGAGCAAACGTCGTCAAAAACATTGTGGTAAGACTCAATGGTTATCGGTGCGGTAGCATTTGATGGATTCATTGTAATGAACTACAAATATGGAGGAAAAGGAAATATTAACATTTGTCATTTTTTTTTAAATCAAACTTTCAAATTAACAAGATATGAGCATTTATATAGTGACCTCTACCCAACTATAATAAATGATTCCAAGACCCAAATTCATATCGACTTAGGCACGGTAGGGCCGATACATCCTTTATCAATATAACTCGGTGGATTAACGTTTAATCGATTCTACTTTTAGAACTCTTGGTCGATAATATTACACTAACAATTATCTTTAGCCCAAAACACATTCGACAAGGGCACGGTAGGGCCGATACATCCCTTATCAAAAACTTTTGTTGAGTTCAATCCAAATTTCGAATAAATGTGTCCATGATCCAAATCCATATCAACTTGGGCACGGTAGGGCCGATTCATCCCTTATCAACATGAATTCGGTGGATTAACATTCATCACCCACTTCCCCTACGTAACAAGGTTTGTACCCCGGTAGGGCCGAGTGCACTCCCTCGCGAAATAGGTTTTCATGGTTTCTACTATTTGGTAAGGCTATGTCTCAATTGATTGTTTTAGCGAGAGGTCATGTCAATTTATTATCTATCACGTTTTAAGTGAACTAAAGCGGTGAACTACGATAATTCTAATTGACACGGTCGATAAACTCGATAAAAGAAGATGATGCATGTTTTAGTTATGACGATTTAGCGATGCATGCGACATAAAATAAAATGCAAGCATAAAAATAAATAAATCCTAGTATGGCCTTTCCTAAAATAGAAAAACTATTTAACTATTACATATTCGGAAACCAACTCCATTGGTCCCTTGAATTTCGGTTGTGGCACGCATCTCGAGGTAACACCGTCTTTATGTATCGCCATTCTTGAAGAAATCCGTCTTTGGAAACTCCGGAATGAATAAAATTACATAATAAATTACATAATTTCCTATTATATATTTGTAACTAAAATAAAATAAATCTATTAAATTACAAAACGGTGATACGAGATCACAATAAAATTACAACCAAATCGATATTCCCATACATTTCGGGAAATACCAATTAAAATCTAAGGCCATACTAAGTAAAATTACATAATTCAAAAATTACATAAATTAAAATTATGACAATCATAAAGAAAATGCAGCATTATAATATGTATGAACATGCCCAATTTTATGCTAAATCGCCTTTAATTAGCCAATATCGTATATTACTTGGTTTTTACGGATTTGTGTGATTTCAACATTTTACAATCACAAAAAATACATAAATTCATATTTATGCATAAGTTAATTACCCTAACCTCTTAGGACTCAAAATTTAGTCTTCACTAATTATTTGATCATAATTAACTCATATTTATAAAATTGTTCATTAATGGACTAAAATTACAAAAAAAAAAATAAGCTATAAATTTCAAATAAATCACAAAATTTCAAATAAATTTGAAATTTGAAATTTAAACTCATGAACATTCTGGAAAAAATACCATGACACTCATAATGTTCAAAAACTTAGGTTAAAAGTTTTGATATTTTTCCGGAAAAACAATGTTGCGGTTTATCAGTTTTTAACAAAATAATCATAAAAACATGTGAAAAATTATTCTCATCAAATTTTCAATTTTAGATCTGAAAAAGATAATAAAATGCAACATTTGATGTTTTTCCTAAGTCATAGAGTATGTTTTATCAATATTTCACTAATAAAGTCACTATTCATGCAATTTTTCTTCAAAAATCCATAAATCATGCAAAAAGACTTCACTATAGCCCATTATTTTACACACATCTTGTAAAATGGCATGTGACAACATATTAAATTTCTATGACCAGATTCAAAATTTAACTCATATTAACCTATTTTTCACCTAAATCCGAATTTAATAATGAAAAATCCATTTTTCGAGCATAACAAGTCCAAAAATTATGAAACTTTACAGGTTATCTCAAAATAATATATGTGACAACATATCCAAAAATCACTGGAAAATTCGAAGTATAGCTAATTTTAGACCGAAAATGACATTTTTACTCATAAAATCATATTTAAATGTCATTATTGTATAATATGAACAATAAAAATCCGTAAATTTAACCAAAATATCCTAAAACATTTTAGGACCAGAAATTTTAACATGCATGAATTAATTTCGTGATATATCATAATAACACAAATTTTACAAGTTTTATATGTTAATCTTTATAACTCGGAAAAACTTTTAACCGATTTGCATGCAAACAACCATGGCTCTTGATACCGATTGAAGGAAAAGTAGATCTATATACTTACATATTCATATATATGTTATAAATTAATTTGTCATAAAATTAATAAAGGTCTTATGCATGCAAACATTAAAACAAAATAAGGAAGAAACATTATTCTTACATTGTATTTTCGGTTCAAATGGGCACAAAAGAAATCTCCTTTTCTTTTGTTCTTGAGCTTTCCTTTTGGATGAACAAAGATCCAAGTGTAGGATCTCTCCCAAGGAATTATACCCAAGGCTTACTCTTAATAAAATTAATATAATGTATACTAGATGATATTAATTTTATAAGAAAAATGACCCAAAAATTATTTGGTATCTCACCCAAAAACCGGTTGGGAGAGAGGGATTATGGAGGATTTTTCTCTTTCTAAAATCTTAATTTTTGAGAATTTAGAATGAATGAATGAATTTACACACTCATGGATGTAGTATGTAAAAATTATGAGACAAAAACTCTTTTGCCTTTCTCTATGGTGAAACCGGGTAGGAGGGAAGAGGGGGGAAGAAAAAGACCCAATGCATGCCCTTGTTTGCCTTCACAATGCAAACTAGGGTTGCATGGCTAGGCTATATGCAAATGATGGTGTTTTCCACTAACTTATTCAACCATAATATATAGCTTAATTCCCTCCTTATTTCGGCACATATGGATAACATGGGTTCCATATTATTTTTTTGTCAATTGTCAATATGTCACATGTCATATGTAACATAAATTTGTTATGTATTTTTAACATATTAAAAATCAACGTATTAATAAAATATGTCATATACAAAAATCGACTTAGTAATTCATAATTACTTGTGCCAAAATATTTTACCAATTTATAAATCGTATTTAATAATAATTCATTCAAATTTAATCGTTTCCTTAAACAATAATTTCATCTGAGCAATGATATAATTCGATTACTCAGACCGTATCTCATTTAATCACATTACAATGTGATACGTAAATTTTACTTCCAAAATCGTCCGTCAATTTTCAAGTAATTTAATTAACTCGTAACATTATACGATTAATTAAATGATCAATTAAGAGTGTTGCCCTATAGGTATGACCTAGGGGGTCAACTGATCACCACCGTCGCACGACAGTAATGTCAAACTCTAGTCAGCCAATCATTACCGATATATGTTGACCAGTTGACAGTAAAAATACTTCCCAATTGTATTCTTTAAAATGAGATTTAATAATAATATTTAAATCATATGATCGCACTATTGTTGAGGACACATTTCCCAATAAGGATTTCCTTTATCCTGTCGAAGGCCTTTTGAGAGTCGTTGTCCCAATCGGTGTGATTGGAGGCGCGAAGTTTCTTGAATATTGGTTCACAAATCATGGTGAGTGGCAATGAAGCGGCTGATGTATTGGACCTGACCGAGAAATCCCTGAATCTCCTTCTCGTTCCTAGGCCGAGGCATTTGCTGAAGGGCTTTGATTTTGGTTGGATCAATCTCAATGCCTCTTTTGCTGATGACATGTCCCAAGAGTTTTCCGGAGGTGACCCCGAATGCACACTTCTGAGGATTTAGTCTCATGTTATAATTCTGCGGACGAGCGAAGAATTTTCGAAGGGAGCTGATGTGGCCGTCCCGTTCTCTTGACTTGACAATCATGTCGTCGACGTATACCTCTACCTCCTTGTGTATCATATCATGTAGAAGAGTGGTAGCGGTTCTTTGATAGGTAGCCCCGGCGTTGATCAGACCGAAAGGCATGACTGTGTAGCAATATGTACCCCACTGTGTAGTGAAAGCAGTTTTGTGCATGTCTTCCTCAGCCATTTTAATCTGGTTGTACCCGGCATACCCATCCATGAATGATAGGAGAGCATGTTCGGCAGTGTTGTCTACCAAAATGTCAACATGTAGCAAAGGGTTGTCGTCGTTTGGACTCGCCTTGTTCAGATCCCCGAAGTCGACGCAAACCCGAATTCTCCCGTCTTTCTTCGGTACAGGAACAATGTTGGCCACCCAGTCAGAGTATTCAGACACTTTGATGAAACCAGCCTTGAACTGTTTATCCACTTCTTCCTTGATTTTTAGGGCCCATTCAGGACGCATTCGACGCAGCTTCTGCTTCACAGGTTTAGAGCCGGGCTTAGTGGGTATCCGGTGCTCTGCAATTTCCCTGTCAATCCCAGGCATGTCTCTGTAGGACCAGGCGAATACGTCCTTGTATTCGTGGAGGATGTCAATGAACTGTTGTCTTTCCGAGGGGTCCAGGGTTGTCCCTATCCTAAGTTCTTGAGGTGTATTGTCGGTTCCTACGTTAATAGGTTCGGTCTCCTCAATAATGGTGGTTCTAGTTTCCCGTTTGTCAAGTTCTTTGGCTAGGTGAGGTGGGTAGTCACTCAAGTCAAATTCCTCATAGTCATTCAGAATTGCATTGTAGTTAAACTGAGACGAGTCATAAGCAAACTTAGCGTTCATTAAGGTGACACAAGCGAAAAGCTCGGAGAGGACAGACATCTCGTGGTCAGTCAGAGGTGACTCAGCAGAGGAGGTGGCCCTTGGAACAGGCTCCAGGTTGTCACCTTTCATGGGAGTGGGGGTGACCCTAGTAGACTCAGCCTCTGAATCAGCCACGACCTTGTAATAAAATAGTGGGAAGGGGACCTTGACTGGGACATTAGGAGTATTAGAAGCTATGACAGGCTCTGACTCCGACTCAAACTCAGATTCAGATTCTTCTCCATTTCCCTCTTTGAACATAGGGCCTTCTCCAGTTGTAATCTTCAGAATGCGGCCTCGGCGATCGGTCCACTTGACGGTTTTTCTCCAACCTTGTGTAGCTTTCTCCGGGTCAGTGTCAGAGATCAAGGCAGTTGGGTCAAATCGGTTGTCCTTCAGGGCGATGTTGATAATGTCCTTATAGTCAAGGTGCTTGATGTTATCCTCTCCAAAGAGGAGGGTGACAGCTTGTCCATCGAGGCTTGACGACGGCTTAGACTCGGTTGATGCAGCTTCGGTGTTGTTGGGGATGATGTAGCAGTCCTGGAAGACTTCCACACCCGGGTACCTGGTTTTGGCCACATAGTCATAGATCGGCTCTGTAAAGCCATGGTAGAGCTCGGACTCTCCCTCGGGGACAAAGTATCTATTGAGGGTCAGATGATATGGACGGAGGATAACTCCGTGCTTCTTGCGCTTCCGAACTAGGAGGTTCATCTCCTGGATATCTTCATCGGTAGGTTCATATCCCAGTTCGAAGGGAATGTTGGGGACCTTAGCCTGTTTCAAGGGAGGTAAGGCGCTCTTCAGTGGATTGAGGGGTAAGCCCGGGAAGTAACCCTAGCGCATCATGATGCGGTTGACCGTGAGGTTGGCAAATGGGTCACAATCAAAGGGTGTTGATTCATCAGTTATGGCATTCACAGCTTGGAACCCCCACATTTTATTGTCACCTTCCTCAGTGGTCTGGGAGGCTATTCCGTTCCTCATGACAGCTTTAATCGGGGAAGCAGGAATTGTGATTGTTTTCCCGTTGAAGGGGATCCTGATCTTCTGGTGGAGAGTTGAGGTAACTGCCTTGACGGTGTGAATACGGGGACGTCCTAGGAGCATATTGAAGGAGGCGTCGATGTCGACCACCTGAAAACTGGTTTGCCTTTCCAGTGGTCCGGTTGCGACAGTCAGAGTGATGAGCCCCGCGACCTTACGACGAGTGTCGTCGTAGGCGCGTACTCCTTGATTTGTTGGGACCAAATCAGCTTCCTTAATACCCAGCTTGTGAGCAGTCTTGAGGGGAATGACATTTACCGCGGATCCGTCATCTACAAGGATCATGGGTACATTCTTCTTGAGACATTGTACGGTAATGTACAGGGCAAGGTTGTGATTGGCTCCGAAGGGAGGGATATCCTCCTTAGAGAAGACGACCGGGTTGTTCAAGTCAGGGGCGTCGCTTGTCATATGTGCCACTATTTCTTCAGGGGAAGAGGTGGAGGGCACAGTTAATTTTCCCAAGGCCTGTAGCAAAGCCTATCGATATCGCGATCAGTTGCAAAATTGAGATTTCGGCTTTTGCCTTCTGAACCTGCTTGAGGATCGAATTCTCAGGAGCTCTTGGTTGAGTGTCCTCTTCCGGGACGACTTGGTCGTTTGTTGTCGGGGCGACCGTTGAACTGTTCGGGTTCTGATAGGGGCATCCGGACCAGGTAAGGTGACCGATCTCTTTCGCCCTTTTTTCTTTCCCTGGGACAATATAGATATCTACAACATTGTCTCTCCAGATGCCATTGATTTCAGGATCTCGAAGGCACCTTGGAGGGGTATTCCTTGGTGGGCAGTTTTTGTGAGGGATATTCTGTGAGGGTAATTTTTGTGAGGCTGATTATTGTGAGGGTGATTATTGTGAGGATGATTATTATGAGGGTGATTATTGTGAGGTGCATGCCAGAATGGTCGCGGGAGCAATCCGTCCTGGTGAGGGTAGTTTTGGGCGCTCGGGGGATTATCCCTCGGGCGTGGTGGTGGAGGATTGAAGATAAGCCGGCGGTACGCATCGTCAAGTCGGGTAATCCTCTCGGAGAGGCTGGCTATGGCTCCCTCAACCTGTTGGAACATGGTGAGCATAGTTGTGGCACTGAACACAAATACCCTGTCCGAGGGATCTTTCTCCAAGGTGTTCACCTCGTCATCAATTGGCAGGATGAGGTGAGAGTAGTCCAGAGTTGGTTCATCTTTGAGGATAGCATGGATTCCGAGAGGGTTTGTTTTGTTGTTTGGCTTAGTCGGTGCGGGTAAAGGCAATTGCCCTTTCTCAATCATGTCTTGGATGATGTGTTTGAGTTTGAAGCAGGTTTCTGTATCATGCCCTTTCCCTTGATGGTACTGATAGTAGGCATTGGGGTTCCAGAAGCGGGATTTCTTAGCATCGGTCGGATCCGGGGTGGGTCCGAGTGGTTGTAACTTTTCCTAGTCCATGAGTCTCTTCAGGGCACTTGCATAAGTTGACCCTATATTAGTGAACACTCTCTGGGGGCGCTCAGCTCTCTTAGCAGATGGTTCAACGAGATTGACCTCAACAATCTTGTTTGTTTGGCCGTAAGGGCGAGATCCGGTTGATGTGGATCCCTGGTAGCCTCTGCCAGTGGTCTTGGCCAAGACACCCTTCCGGAGGTCATCTTCAATGCGTGTCCCCAGAATTTGCAGATCTTGGAAGGTCTTAATATTTTGATACCTCAGTAAGTTGGCATACACTGGGCGGAGATTGTTGACGAACTTTTCCACCAAGGTTGATTCACTCGGCTTGCTGACCAGCTGAGTACTTACCCTCCTCCAACGGGTTAAGAACTCGGTGAATCCCTCCTTGTCGTTCTGGGTTAGGACCTCAAGGGTACGGGTATTGGCTTGAATTTCAACATTGTCAGGGTATTGCTTAGCAAATTCAATTGCGACCTCATCCCAGGTAGTAAAGTTCTTCGGATCACGGGAGTAGTACCATTGGCGAGGGATCGGTTCCAAGTATGATGGGAAGATCCGGGTGAAGAGCTCGTGTTTGACCCCTTTTATGGCCATGTAGTCTTTGAAGGCTCGAATATGATTTAGCGGGTCCTCTACTCCCTTGAATTTGGGCACATCAGTCAGGGTAAAGTTGTCAGGCAGTTGATCCCCAACAGGTTCAAACCTTCGGTTGTTCTCAAGATGGATATTGTTACCCCGGGCTAGGAGCTGTTCTTCCAAGAGCTTGAGCCTTTTCTCAGTTTCAGTCAAAGGTGGAGTATTATGTTCTCCAACTTCTTTGTTTTCCGGGGTGTCGATACGGGTCTCGACACGATCCAGAGTGACCTTAAGAGCGGTAAGCAGGCTGTCTAGCTGAGCAGTCGTGACATCTCTGTTGTTATCATTGTTGTTGCTGTTGACAGACGAAGATGAAGACGGGGCCATGGTTCTGAGGCAGAAAAACGGCTCACATTACAACTCAATTCGACACGGTTCGAAGACTCAATGCAGACAAGATAAAGGGCGAGACAAAGATCAGACTCGACAAGACGAGGATGACCGTGTGTGGTACCTCAGTGCTGACTCGATTTATGATGTGACGGTGTTGACCGAACTTTTGGCACGTGTCCAACATAGCGGCGTGACGCCATTGGACGAGTCTCGTGGTGAGACGACTCATAAGTAAAGACCCATAAGTACGTTTGCTTCGAATCGATAGACACGAGGCGGAATTGGAATGGTGGACTGAAGTTTTCGAAAATAGAAATTTTCAAAAAGATTCATTCGTCGCATTGTGGACGGCTTCCGAAGATAGAAATCCCCGCAAGTCGGTCAGTTGAAAGGGTTGTCTTAAGTTTATTTGCAAAAGACGGTTTGAGTTTAAATCAGCTCAGAAAACAATGTATTGTCTCCCAAGACGGTTTTTGAAATTCAAAATTGTATGATTTGAAAATCGAGTTTGAAATGTTTGAAGAGGTCTCGGGGACGGTGCATGGTCCTCGGGATCTCGAAAGTGTCTCGAGAAAAGGGTGTGTGCTTTCCTCGGGTTTTGAAAGAGCCATTGTCGGCGCGAGACGGGTTAAAATCCGTGTTTAGACGCGGCGATTATAACGGCGTAAAAAGGTGATTTGAAATGGTTGTAAAAAACCGGGTTTGAAAATCGTCATTACGACGGCCTAGAAAGGCGTGTTGAAATGGTTATAAAAATCGGGTTTGAAAATCGTCATTACGACGGCCTAGAAAGGCGTGTTGAAATGGTTAAAAAAACCGGGTTTGAAAATCGTCATTACGACGGCCTAGAAAGGCGTGCAACCGTCGGCAGAAGACCGAGTTTTCAAATGGCCATTATAACGGCACAAAAAGGTGTTTTTTGAAATTGTGAAAATGACACGGAAGGACTTATGATCAAGTAGCACATAAGCACTCACAGTTCATTATATTATGCATTATGCTGACACAGGTTTTGGCTTAGAAGGGTGGGTTACACACCAAGCAATCAAACCCCGATTTGCGAGAGGGATACCAATCCAAACAAAATGTGTAAGGAGGGTGCCCTAGCCTCGTGCTTGAAAGTGATGAAAGCTTTTTGACGAAACAGAAATGTGTGACGTTAGTGGTATGCTTGACTCAATCGGGATTCAAAACGCGGGATGAGAAAACTCACGCCGACGAGACGAGCCAATTGGTCGATGAAGGTTAAGTTGTGGGCCCGGACAAGGAACCCGACCGTGACCGTAATATCAATTAATGCATTCCAACCAAGACCTCGTTCGAGTCTCACCATCTAGGGATCACAAAGACGTAAGTGTCCTAGTTTTCCCCAGCGGAGTCGCCAATCTGTGGACATGGCCCACTTGCAAGCCCAGCCGATCTGTGGACATACAGCGGTCAAACGAAGCACAAAGCAGTGTTTGACATAGGTACTAAAGATAAGGAATCGTCCCTCTTCAGCATCCTATCTCTAGAATGACTCTCGTACGCCCTGGATAAGGTCGTCCACTATCCAAAGTTTCTGAGTAAGAGGTGAAGGTACGTATTGGGAAGCCCTTTAATCAGACACCCAATCCCGCCCGCGGTAGCGGCCTCTACTGATCGATCTTGGTTGGTTGAACTCAAAAGTTGATAAAAAGGTTTAAATGC